>NC_056725.1:927103289-927358289 GCF_019279795.1 Protopterus annectens | reverse complement strand
TGGACTGGCACAGAAATAGAGGGGGGGTATCCATATTAATCAAGGATACCTACACCTCCAGGTTAGTGCTGCAGCATGATACCTCTGAGATCATCCATATGCAGCTAACATCAGCCAAATCTGCAATGCAAATTGTGGCCTGCTACAGATCACCCTCCATGATGCAGGACCGCCACTCCACCTTCCTGGAGACGGTGGAAAACATGACAGTCCTACCGAACACCCTGATATTGGATGAGATCAACTACCCTACCATTAACTGGGAAAATTACTCGAGTACTTTATTCCAGGCCCAGCGCTTCCTGGAATTTATCAACTCAAATGCCCTGGATCAGATGGTAAACTCCCAACCAGAGGTGGAAACATAGCAGATCTGGTAATCACCAACATGAGCGACAGGTGCAACACAACAGAGGTAAACCCATCACTGGTTAGATCTGACCATGATCTATTCACTGTGAATGTCCACACCACACCACCTCCCCCACCCAAGGAAACCACAGTGAAATCCTTTCCTACAGCTAACTTCACAGTACTAAAGACAGAGGTGGGATGTTTAACAGCCCCCATACTAAGGGAAAACACTGCCCATGATACAGAAAGATTTACAAATGCAATCTATGAGCACCTACAAGGCTGTATGGATCGTGCCATCCCTGGTAAACCAAGACTCACTCCTCCAAGACAAGGACACCAGTCTGGTGGACCCCTGCAATAAACAGGCTATACAACAGAAGGACGGTAGTTCAGAAGCAAAAGTAAATCCCAAAAAGGAAGGACATCACTGTCCAGTATTAGTAAGAAACAACGGTCCCTCATGTAATTATCCAAGGCTAACTTCAAAGGGAAAATAGCCAAGGATTAGACAGATAACCACAAAGCCTTCTTTGGCTATGTCAAGAATCTAAGTGGTAGCAAACAGATTTGCACTGTGCCAGTGCAATATAGCACAGAATATACTGAACCTACTGCTATCACCAACAACCTTGCAGATATATTCAGTGCAAACTTCACCCCCATATCACCCCATAAAGTGCACACAACAATACAGGAAATGTACAGTATCCCAGACATCACTGACGCACAGGTGAAAATAGCCCTCTCAAAAGCAAAACTCAGTATCACTGGGGCCAGATGGTGTCCCAGGCTGTGTCTCACAAACACTACAAGACAAACTGACCCCCCACCTAAATAAGTTTTTCAAACTCAGCCTCTCCACAGGCTACATGCCCATAGAATGGCACATGGCAACAGTTATTCCACTCCACAAAGGAGGAGCCACAACTGACCATGGTAACTACCGCCCCATAAGCCTGACTAGCCTGGCCTGCAAGACTATGGAGTGCATCATCATGGAACTCATTAACAAAGACATTGGTAACCTCCAAACACTTGACCCTACCCAGGTCTTCTTGGTTGAGGGCACATCATGCCTACTGAACCTGATTGACGTCTTACAGACAGTCACCCAGGCAATAGACAAGGGGAGATGTGGTTCACACATCCTACTTAGACCTCTCCAAGGATTTCAACACCATTCCCCACTCAGGTATTATTGATAAACTCACCAGCCTGAACATAAACCCCTATGTCACAGTATGGGTTGCCAACTGGCTTACAGACAGAACCCACATGGTAAGACTAGCGGCGTCCAGGTCCAACTCATAAACAGTCACAACTGGTGTCCCACAGGGCTCAGACCTGGGACCCCTACTGTTCAGCATATACTTCTCAGAGGTACAGCCAAACACAGGTGGACTATGGCAGACCAAGTTTGCCAATGACTGCAAACTGGGAGCCATAATTCACAGTCCAGCTGACACAGACATCCTTCAAAAGGGCCTCACAGAGGCCAACACAGGGTGTCAGAGTCATGGCCTCAGGCTAAATGCCGCAAAATGCCCACAAATTACCACACAGGTGGCAGCCCCTTAATACAGACTAGTTAATAAGAGATCTGGGGACTAAGGTAGATAGTAATCTCTCCTTTGACAATCATATCGCCAAAGTAGTTAGGACATCCTTCTATGTAGGCCATCTAATTACTAAAGGGTTTGTATCTAGACATACTGAGGTTATAGTGCCCTGTTACTCGTCACTCATCAGCACCATCATAGAGTATAATACCCCATTTGGGATGTACCTCAGAAGACACTTCCAACAGCTGGAAAGACCACAGGAGTACCCTGCAAAGAGGATTACTGGCCTCAAACATATGTCCTATGCAGCAAGACTGAATAAACTCCAGCTGTACTCAGTGGCATCTCGTTTACTCAGAGATGATCTCTGCTGGCCTAAAAAGCCATGTCCAACTCAATCTTCATGGATATGCTCCACCTAAGGAAATCCATGTCACAGTGAGCCACGCACTCTAGTGAGCTAAACCTTGCCATAACAATAACTAGAACATGTTGAAGGGACAGATTCCTGTCACAGAGACTCCCCATGCTTTGGAACAACATCCCTAATTACATTATACAGAGCCCCTCACTAACACTCTTCAAGAGAAACCTTGAAGAGTGGATGAGGAATAGTAGATACACCCCAGGGATCCCACCACTGGCTCTGCTTGACAGAGTGCAGTTAATCGATGGGGTGGCAAAGCCTGACACATTCTGGCTAGGCTTATGAATGCCCTCGGGCAGTTAGCCTGGTACCTACCTATGAACCTATACATACAGTAGTAGTACATGCTGATAGCTTAATTTACTGTTCAGGTGTTGACTTACCTTGTGCTAATAGCAGTTGTATGTGCAGTAGTTGCGGGCTGCCTATGTTGGATGCAGACAGTAAACTGCCTATACATGACAATTTACAGGCAGTCTTGTGTGTGTGCCATCCATTTTTACTGTGTTTGCGGTGGAGAAAGGTGTCAGGCCCTAGGTGCCTACACTGTCAGAGTGTGTGTGCTATACATTCCCTCCTTGCCAAGGCATGGGCATACTGTGCACGCCTCCATCTGCCTACAGGGGCTGGCTCAGGGGGATTGTGGTCTGAGTCCCTCTGTCCTGTGGGGCCCTTGGCAATGGTAGTGAGCTGTGAGGGCCTTCACCATTCTGTCCCTGCTGCAGCTGTTTCCGCAGGATCATATTGTGTAGCATGGTACATACTATGAAGATGTGGGCACATGTGGCTGGAGAGTACTGCGAGGCTCCACCGGATATGTCCAAACAATAGGACCATGATTTGAGCATCCCAAACACATGCCCTGTAATGATTCTGGTTTGTGCGTGTGCCTCATTATGGTGTTCTTGCATGGGTATTTGTGCATTTCTGATGGGTGTCATCATTCACGGTTCCAGTGCATAACCAGCATCCCCCATCAAATGGCCATATGCAATGTTCTCCTGGCAAATGCCTGATACAGCTGTGAGGCATGCCAGATTTGTGAGTCATGATAGCTTCCAGGCCTGCCAGCACACACATCCATGATAATGCCCTGGGCATTGCACATGACCTGGCAATTGATGGAGGGGTATCCCTTGCAGTTTATGTAGCACCTACCCTGCTCACCGGTGGTGACAAACAGACCCAAATAGGTCTGTGGGACCATGATCCCAGGGGACCTAGCAGGTAAAAATCATGACCTGGCACTCCATCCTCCTTATCACCCTTCCCCCTCCCCTCTTCTCCACCCTCCCCCCAGGCTGGGTGGAAGACTGTCACTATTCTACAAGAACTGGACTTTCATTATCAGGGATCTATGGGTGCTAAACATCATTCAAAGAAGTTACAAACTCCTGTTCAGACAACCTTGATTCACTCAGGCTTCCCAGATATTCCTCCAAACCAAAAGAACACAGGCCCTAACCCAAATGGAGCATCTCTGTATGCTAAAGGCTCTGTGGAACCTGTACCAAAATGCTCACAAGCAGCAGTGTTTTACTCCAGACTTTTCCTAGTTTCCAGAAAAGAAGGTACCCGAAGGCCAATTCTAGACTTGTCAAGGCTCAAACGATTCTTACAGGTCTCAAATTCAAAATGCCAACTCTACAAAAACTACTGCTATGATTTTCTCCAATGCCTTCCTGGTAACCTTAGATCTAAAAGATGCCTATATTCATATCCATATAGAGAAATCACTCAGAAGGTTCTTACCCTTGAGCAGGTATGAGGCACTGTCAATTCTCTCTTCTGCCTTTTGGGTTATCTACTGCACCCACGGTCTTCATAAAATGCCTACCCCACCAATTATAGCCTTCTGCAGGACATAGGAAATTCAGATGTCCCCTTATTTAGATGATTGTTTCAGTCAGGCAATGAACCTAGAAAAACTCAAAGCAGACCTGCTTTATACTTAAAATTTACTAACCTCAGTGAGGTTCAAAATCAATACACAAAAATCTCAAACAAACTCCATGAACAGGATTGCGTTTCTGGACTCAGTTCTTCAGCAGGCTTTCCTCCCTTTGGACAAGACTGCCTTCTTAACATTGTAATTCAAAAAGTCCTTGTTCAGGAAATAGCTCACAGCCAGAGAGTATCTCATTGCCCTGGGATACTTGGTCTCTTGCATTCTCATGATCACATAGGAGAAAACTGCAGTGGTATTTCAAAAATGTGTGCTGCAGACATTCACAGTCCATCACCTATAGAAAGCAATTGCTTCCTTGCCTCAGGAAAGAGTTTGCCTGGTGGCCTCAAGCATGCTCCCTCAGTCTAAGCCTTCCATTCAGGTTCTTCCCTCAGGATCAAACCCTGACTACTGAGGAAATGATCTGGAGAGCCCACTTCAACAACTTTCACACTCAAGGCAGATGAGACTCCAAGTTCATAAACAAGCACATCAACCTAAAATAACTAATGGCAGTTCAAAAAGGCAGGATTGCCTCCCAGAGGAAATGGAAACCTGGTGTCCTCCTGGTGAAGACAAACAATACCAAAGCTATGTGTTACACAAAAAAAAAAATCAGGGAGGCCCCACTCTTACTCCATTTGCTGCCTACCCATGGACTTTTGGGAAACAGCAAACCCCCTTCAGCTGCACCTCATGGCATAGTGCCTACCAGAAGAAACCAAACAACTAGCATATCACTTCAGCAGGAGCCTATCAGAGCCCCATAAGTGGCAACTGCATTGGGAAGTATTTCTCAGCATAGCTGAAA
Organism: Protopterus annectens; assembly: GCF_019279795.1. Lineage (NCBI taxonomy): Eukaryota > Metazoa > Chordata > Ceratodontiformes > Protopteridae > Protopterus > Protopterus annectens. The sequence goes on along the minus strand of NC_056725.1, from coordinate 927,353,184 downwards.
CATGGGGTGTGCCACAGATAGACCTCATTCACACCAAAGAAAATTCTTACTTGAAAAGGTTTTGCTCTAGGATCAAAATGAAGTCAGCCAGGAAGACAGATGCCTTTTATTTTCTTGGACAGGTGTATTCATTTATGCCTTCCTCTCATACCTCTGCTGCCCAGGGTATTGCTGAAAATAAGGGAAGAAGGGCAAGGGTAATTCTGATAGCCCCAGGCTGAGACAGAACTGTTACCCTCTATTACTCAATCTAACCAACAGGGAGATATGCTTCCACAGACAGTGGACCTGCTAATGAAGAACAGGGGCACAGTAATACACCCCAACCTGCACACACTCAAATTGACCACTTGGATGATACCTTGACCCCATGTAAGGAGTCACTCCTGGACAAGCAGGTCCGAGACATTCTCAAAGAGGTCAGGAGACCTAACACTAGGAAGTCTTACTCTGCTAAATGGAAAAGATTTATTCTTTAATGCAGACAAAGGGGACAAAACCCTTGTCTAGCTCATATCCCTTTCATCTTGTCCTACTTATCCAGACTTTCTGCCTGTCTGTCTTGTCAACCTTCTCTCTTTTCACATCCCCTCATGAATCTGTTTCTGAGAGGGGTTGTCCACATTAGGTCTCTAAGGAAACTCCTGTTCCCCCAGGGACATCAATTTAATTCTGGAGAAGCTCACACTTCCACCCTTTGAGCCAGTGGCTTCCACTGACATAAAATTCCGTACCTGGTAGACAGCCTTCCTAGTAGCTGTTACCTCAGTCAGAAGGATGTCAGAGCTTCAGGCCCTTATGTGTGTGGAACTTTTCATCATTTTCCAAAATGTCTCTCAGGACCAACTGTTCATTTATGCCCAAGGTGGTAACAGAGACCTTTTTAAACTAGACCGTACATTTGTCTATATTATTTCCTAACCCTCAGAAGAAGATAGAAAAAATCCTTCATTGTTTGGATGTACACAGGCAAGTACATTAGTACTTAGACAAAACAAAGAATGTCAGGAAATCAGACTTACGTTTTATGGTCTTTGCCTGTAATTCTGAGGGCAGAAGAGTTTCAAACAAGCTATTTGCAAATTGATCTCTCACTGTATCTCCTTTTGTTGCAGCCATCATGGTAAGAAGCTTCCTGATGCTGTGAGGACACATTCCACTAGGGTTACTGCTTACCTCTACTGCCTTTCTTAAAGGAGTGGCCAATAAGGGACATTTTGGAAGCAGCTACTTGGCCTTCTGTGCATACTTTCACCAAACATTACCACCCTCCCTACCTTTTCCAAGTCCAGAGCAGGGTTTGCCACTGCCATTTTGCAGGCTATCCTTGCCTCTCCTTAATGTTTCCATCCACCCTCCTTTTTAGATTTGGGAATTATCCTGCAATTCAGGACTGCAGCAGTGAAACACAAAGAACGTATTACAGTTGTGTACACTCACCATAAATGTGGATGTTTGAGTGTATTCATTGTTGCAGTAGTCTTTCCCTCTCTCCTCTCCTCTGACCTATGGGGAAGACTAGGAAATTCACCCTCTCCATCAGGGTGGCCGTCTTCCTCCTTCACACTTAATCTGGAATACAGGGTCCCAGACCTCTGACCTCAGACATACAGGGGACCTCATACTTGGTGGGGGCAAGAAAGTACTGAGGTCATGGTGCTGGCCGACACCCTTTATACTCAAATGTAGTGACAGCAAATAGTGTGTCCGCTGGCTTCTGGAGGAGAGAAAAATATTCTCTGGTAGTCGGGCCAGCCAAGGGCTTCCACAGCAGGAAATCTCACTAGTCAGGACTGTTACAGTGAATACATGTGAACATCTACATTTATGAGAAGTCTACTCAACAATATGTTCTATGCTTTACACACCATTTAAAGCACCTTTATGGTCAGGTGTTGCACTTCAGTAACACATAACAGGTTTATCTCTTTTTTTTTCAGATTTTGTAGTGTAATCATGGCACTCCATTCCCTACATATAAATTCATTAAAGGACACAGCTAAAAATATGAAAGACATTTAACTGTACTGCTGTGATTTAATCTAAAATCAAATAATCATTATCCATTGTCTAGATTTTATCATTAAACTATAACCATGAAATATGTAGAAAAAAAGGTAAAGCAAATATAAGCTGTAGGTTTCCAAGTGTTTATAACATTGACAACTAAAGCATAAGAAATAAATATCTGTGTAGGGTTGTATACCAAAATATAATATGCATCCTAAAAGTACTGCTAAGGCAGATCTCTGCAATTAATCTTACAGGATGAAAGTAAGTTTTTTCAACATGCTACTGAAACTGAGTCTGTACTACACCTCTTGCAAGATTATTTACAAATATGTGCAGCTACTTCACTTCATAGCACATTTTTAAGATGTATTATACAACACCCCTCCCCCATTAATATTCAAAAACGTGCACGCTGATTGGTCAGCATGCACATTGTAAATAAGTGTTATAGTAATGGAAAAAGGTCCGGTCGCCCGGACTTTTTCGATTACTATAACTCTTTTTTTACAGCAACGGAGAACGCAAGATCTCCATTGCTTCACACTGTCTCGCTATGTTAAACCCATTTAACATAGTGAAACAGTTTGTAAAAAGCAATGGAGATTCCCGTTGCTTTTTTTAAAGCTATCTTGCTATGTTAAACCCATTTAACATAGCGAGACAGTTTTGAAAAAAGCAACGGAGATCTTGCTTTCTCCGTTGCTTTTGCCCACAGCTCTGATGTACTGCGTAGGCATACGCATGTGCAGTACATCAGAACTGCCGCAGAATACCAGACAGCTGTGGAAGGGCAGCAAGGAGGCATTATACAATGCCATTATTTAAGAAAAGTAATTTTTTTTTTCTTAAATAATGTAATTGTATAATAGCAATAACCCACTTCTGGGTGTGGGTAATGTTGGATTTACCCACGGTTGGCTTTGTTTGGCCACTCAGACTTCGCCCTCGTGAACAAACCACACCAATCGTGGGTAAATCCAGCATTACCCACACCCAGGCATGGGTTATTGCTATAATAACATTTGATGAAAACCAGTGGGTAATGTCTAAGAGACAACCTGGAGAGAACCAATCCTAGTCTATAGGATTCACTGAAATAACCACCATATTTTCAAAAATGATATTATGGACAGTAAATAAAACAAAAGCAACAAATTTAAGAAATAAGTTTAATAGTAAGTTCTTTCACTTATTAAATACTGTTAAACCAAGACAAACAATTCACCTGTATTTTTACAGAAATTCTTTATTATGAAGATATAAGAAATATTTGCCATACTCTTAAAACTAAAAATGATACATACATTGTTACCCAAATAAGATGTTAGTCACATATATTTTGAAAACTTAGCCAAATTTGTCAACTGTCCCTGGTTTTCTCTCACATGTTGGTGTGTTGCTTGAGAAATTTGTGTTTGTTTTCCTAACGTCATTGAGGAATGCAGTCACTTGAATTTCAGACGTTTGCTAATGCAAAATCTGTCATTCTAACAACTTTCAAAGTCATTAAATAATGACAGACATTTGAGTTTTGAAGCTTACAAGAGCAATGTTTAAAATCTGCCCTGATTTTAGGCCATTGCCACCCCCTCATTATTTTTGGGTTTGTCCAGATTTCTTATGCTAAGAAGTTGAGATACTATGGTCAGAGTCGATCTGAATTTGAGTATGCAAATGAGCATTCTGCTGCAAGATGTTTCCTTGCAAGCACATTAAACATTTTTTTAATTTGACTAAGTGACCTTATTAATGTTACTTGAGTTCGAGATATCTACTCCATTTAGAACGTCTTATCTTGCTCTTTCTATTTGCTAGTAAACTTACCTAATTTGACAGCAGGGGTGTAGATACAGTTTTGCAACCCTGTTTTACTTAATCAGACTCTTTTTTTTTTAATTTTCTTCATCTATGACCTGTTTGTACATTCAGACTTTAAAATTACGATATTTTGATGGTGTTGTGTTGCATGGCACTTGTTGTGCACTCGCTCTTTCCTTCCTGAGGTTTGGACTTGCATTCACTACTTGTAGTTAAAAATATGCAGCTCCATTAGGGAACTAAATCTCTTATATATCGTGCTTGAAATGGGCATATTTTGGATCATTGGATTGCTGAGCTTACCCATTTAACAAGCAAATATACAAATTTAAATGCTGTTTGTGTTTGTGTATGTGAGATTATGTGCATATGTGTATACACACACACACACACACACACACACACACACACATATATATATATATATATATATATATATATATATATATGTCTGTGTGTGTGTGTGTGTGTATATGTATATATTAATATATATATATATATATATATATATATATATATATATATATATATATATATATATATACGCACAGACCCACACTGTATGTATGTATGTATGTTTTTATGTAAGCATTTATTTATTTATTTATTCACTTATCGACTTTCATTTACCAGGAAAGTCGAACTGAGCAGTGCTCTTTTCTAGTTGAGGCTCAGGGAGAAAAGCTCCATTATATAGACATCATGGAAATCATTTTCACTGTTTCATCATTTACAGTCAGTTTCATTTATGAGCAGCTTTTCCATTGTTCCAACATGCTTGACATAAGTAACATCATTTACAACCAATTTTGATTAAAAGTAACAGTTACATGGGTTGTATATGAATATATATCTTTTTAATATAGTTAGGTATATGCAGTGCACTATCATCGGTATGTATAGACTGTGAGGTCTTATGAAAGAATAATTGTTACTATAAAGACTAATTCAAACTCTAGGATATAGGAAGGTAAGATAAAGAGTTAAAGCAGCACAAAAAAGGAAGGGGGGAGGAGGCATGAGGAATATAAAGGAGATGAGATGATAGAGGAGGGTATAGCTGCCATAATAGTACCTTAGGTTTTGTGCAGCAGACAATAATGGCATGAAACTGGGGTGGTGCAGGTGCAGAGCCATTTATCCATCAGCTGCTGCTTCAGGTGGCATTTAAAGTCTTTCAGGTTGTAGACTGTTCTTAGGTGGAGTGGGATAGTATTAGCAAAGCAGTGGGAATACACAGTGTAACCTGCATTGTTGTTAGGTTTAACTGTGGAGAAAAATAATTTGTCAGTGGACCACAGATGCCTCTTAGTAGTGTAAGGTTGAATGATGCTTCTTGCAGCTTGAATTTTTCCCCAACCCTTCCTTTTCGTGTTGTTGCTTTAAAAGACTGTATCTCTTGCTTCTACCCCTTATGGTAATTTGACCTCCAAGATGCTTCTTCCCATCTTTCACTGCTATTGTCTGTTGTGTAAGGTATTTATATGTTTTTCCCACTCACCTCTGTAGGAGATCCCTGTTAAAAAACAATCTTTAAACCAAAATAGCTTACATTAATACAGGATCGGAAAACACGGATATGCAATTTCCATCTCTTTAATCAACTTGCTAGATATGCATCCTGAGACAGGGTAGCAATTGTCTCATGTACTCAAACAGCCAGTTAACCCTTAAAGAAACAAAAAGAGCATACAAAAGATGTAAATACACAATTTTCTTGGAGGCAAATCCTCACTTACAGTCAAGCTTTTGAACAAACATGGTACATTGTTTATACATACTGTTCATCACACATAGACTTTTTTATGCTGATGCACTTAAAAGAAACCTTCCCAAACTTCAAAAACCTCCTAAGCCATCTAACAGCAACACCTTTCCTTAGCAATAATTAATGTGCACACCAAAAGCAACACATAAGCTTAAACCCAATGGTCCCCACAGAATAAAGCCCTAATACAAACAAGCACTTTGCCTAATATACATCATTTGGGGCTCCATTGCATGACATACAGATGCCCCACTCACCAGGTTAGACAAGGAGAAGATAACTGTTAGTTGCCTATCGGGAGCCAGGATCCACAATATCATGCACAGACTCAAGTCACTGTACCCCAGGTATCAATATGATTCTGTCATAGTCCATGTGGGTGTAAATGACCTGAGATGTACTTCACAGGACTGTATGAAAAGAGACATTGTGGATCACTGAATATGTGTCAAAGACAGGTACAAGCCATGCATTGAGCAGATTCTACCTTCACCAAGGTTGATTCCACAATATGTACATAAAAAGACAGATTTTAATAATTGGCTTAGTTTCTGGTGTCACTGCAGGGGGTTAAAATATTTGTCAACACGGGAAGACATGGTTAACAGATCACATTGCTGTGTCAAAGATGGTCTACACCTGCCCCCCCCCCCCCTTTTAGATATTGGCTAAAACTTTATCCACCCCCTTAGAGACAAAATGACTCTAAGCAACCTTAAAGTGCTACTGTTCAATGCTAGGAGCCTAAACAAAAAAACTCCACAGCCTATAAGACCTCCTCACTATGGAGATAGTTAACATCTGTGCTGTTACCGAGACTTGCTTTAAAGCTTTAGAAAGTACTTCAGCAGTGAACGGTTACAGCACTTCCACACATTTAGACCAACAATAGCACAGACTGGGACTAAAGGTGGAGGTGTCTTGATCTATGTTAGCAATATACCTCCGAGTTGGTCAAACATGATGATGCCGTGAAGTTCATCCACATGCAAGTCATCTGGGATAAGGTACCTTACCTTAATCTAGCATGCTATAGATCACCCTCTATGCCTCAAGGGTCTCACAGCTCTTACATAGACCTATTGAAGGCACTCGCCATCCAACCAAATACCCTATTCATGGATGACTTTAACTGTCCTATATACTGGGAAACATGTACTGCCTCAAACTCACAGGAACAATGCTTCCTGAACTTTATTAACATGAACATCCTGGATAAAATAGTGCATGCGCCAACCAAAGGATCAAATATACTGGATCTAGTACTTACCAACATGAGAGAGCATTTAACCCCCATCCCTCTCATGTCACATCCTCGCAAGCGAGGTCAGATCACAAAGTTGTCTCTTTTGAAATAAAAATCAACACAGAAACCCAACTAAACCTGTAAGAGATAGGAGCTATTCCAAGACAAACTACATCCTATTAAGTGACAGTTTTTCAAAATTCAAAGTTCCCACTAACCTCGACACCACAACTACCAACACAGAATTATTCACAAATCCCCATACAAACATAAACATTTCTGCATAGAGGCTGCTGTATCTACCAGAAGTTTGCACCAAACAAAATAAAAAACAAACCACACTCATGTCTACAGGTATATAACAACAAAAACAAGTCTTGACCAAAATCAGAAAGGACAACTCCCATAATCAACTAAACAAGTCTAACAAGACTAACTATGAGGTCAGGATAACCTCTCAGGCTAAGGATAATCACAAGACTTCCTTCAGCTATCTCTGGAATCTTCATGGTAACAAACAGCAGTGCGATGAACTGGTGGTTAGTGGCACCACCTTCACTGATCAGGAAGACATAGCAAATCTACTGGATGATAAATTTAGCTTTAACATCACCCTGCCATCCACCTCATAGCAACCTCCTGTGAAATTGCTATTAGCATAGTATCCCTAACTATTAGCACTGATCTTGTTCTGGAGTGCTCTCTAAAGCCAAAAACACTGCCTTAGTGAGCCCTGACAACATCCCTGGCTAGCTCCTGAACAGTCTAAACATGACCTATCAGGTCCACTTGAAGCACTCTTCAACTTCAGCCTCATAAACAGGTTATGTACAAAGTGAAGGGAGGACCACAATGGTCATTCCTCTTTTGAAGAGCAGACCATTAACCAACCACAGTAACTACGGACCCATCAGTCTGACAAATCTAATATGCAAAGCCATGGAATGAATTCTCATGGAAATTATCAATAAAGGCATTGGCAACTTACAGACACTGGACCCATCTCAGTTTGATTTAGTTAAGGGAAGGGTGTGCCTACTTAACCTGGTTGACTTCTTCAAGAAGAACACCAAGGCAATGGAAGAGGGTGGTTTGGCCAAGCCATTCAATACAATACCACCCTCAGGTATTGGTGACAACCTCTCTGAACTAGGTATAAATCCCTACATATCTCACTGGATTGCTGGCTCACAGATAGGCCTCAAGAAGTCAGGACTGGTGATACCACCTCCACCAAGAAACCGATCACCAGCAGAGCATCTCAAGGCTCTGTGTTTGACCCACTCCTGTTTAGCATCTACTTCTTGAAAGTCAAGGCTAATGTCAAATGCCTTTGGCTCAACAAGTTCGCAGATGACTGTAAATTGGGAGCTATCATAGATTTCCTCATGACACTAATATCTAGCAGCAGGGTCTACCATGGACAAATGACTAGTGCCAAAGCCATGGATTAAAACTCAGTGCCAAGAAATGCATTATAATTCCTTTGAGAAATTGTCCACCCAAGTTAATTACTTCATTGATAAAACACTCCTAAGAGTTGAGCCCATACTTAGGGATCTGGGAACATATGATTACTGTGGACAGTAATCTGGCCTTCAACCATCATGTAGCAAGGACAGTTAAAAAAATCTTTCTATGTCACCCAACGTATAGGTAAGAGTATGGCATTCAGGTCCTAGGAAGTTATAGTACCCTCTACGCAGCCCTTATCAGACCCATCATTGAAGACTATGACACCTTTGGCACGTACCTAACTAGACACTTGCAATGGTTGGAACAATCACAAGGATCCCTCACCAGGAGAATCCAGAGCATGAATGCACTGTCCTACTTGGATCACCTAAAATCCCTCTCTATACTCAATATCCTACAGGCTGCTGAGAGGCGATCTATCCCTGACTTGTAAGGCATCCTCACATCCAGCCATGATGGATCTTTTGCACATATGCAAAACAAGCAGCACTAGAAATACTAGATCTATGGATATGATCTTCACTTGAGACATAAACAGAACATGATGGAGGATCAGATATGTGACTCAAAGGATCCCTGTGTATGGAATAGACTCCATCTCCATGTGAAACAGAGTTAATCCCTGACCGTTTTCAAGCAAAACCTTGATGACTGGATGGGAAATAGCAGCTTCACACCTGGTCTGGCACCAACGGCTCTGATGGGCAGAGGCTGTCAGTAAGTAAAAATGTTTTCCAATTAACAACCCCCTCTAAATCCCTTACCTATCACCTTACTAGTACCCCCTCTATAGATATCCAAGATATTCTGGGACAAATTGGATTGGGGTGCATGGCAAGGCTTATAAAGGCCCTAATGGTTGTTCACCTAGTAAAAACCTATGAACCTATGATGGATTGAAGAAATTGGAATTTCTCAGGGTTGTGCAGAAGTTTGAAGGTTGTAGTTAATGTTGAGTGCAACATAGAATTACTTAGTTTGAGTTAGTTCAATTGTTTCAGTGAGAGACAGTGATGTAGTTTGTATTGTTGGAGGGTTGGTTTTAAATATGGCTGACAGAGAGGAGATGAGATTGGTTAGGATAGGAGAGGCATATATAATAGGATGGGTAGCAGACATGAATTGGCTATGTTTTGTCTAGCAGAGTCAGTGAGGTGGTGTTTTACTCTAAAAAGGCAGCCTAGCTTTTGGCATATCTTCTGTATGGCTTGCAGAAGGTAGAGATTACAGTTTAGGTGGTTAACAATAATCATACCTAGTAGTTTGGTGTGGAATACCAGTTCTATATTGGTCTTGTTGGATGACAACAATATATTAAATGTAGTTTTTTTGGGAGGAAAGGGACTTGGCAGTGAACAGCAGTTTATTTATTTGATTCAGGAGGAGTTGTGAGTTGTCAAGCCAAGCTTATATGAAGGAGAAGTATTTTTGGGTGAATGTTTGGAGTACAGGCACAGTACAGTGTGCTGCACAATCACAGCACTTAAGGTGAAATAACATACCTAACTCACTAGTAACAGGCGACTCTATAGTCAGGCACACTGATGTCCCACTCACTAGACTGGACAATGAGAAGGTTACTGTTAGCTGCCTGTCGGGAGCCAGAATCTGCCACATAACACAAGCACTCAGGTCACTCCAGAACAAGTACAAATATAACTCTGTCATTGTTCATGTTGGTGTGAATGACCTGAGATGTACCTCCCTGGACTACATGAAAAGAGACATGGAAGAGCGCTCTGATCATGTAGCCCAGGCGGGTATGACCCTGACCCTGAGTAGCATCCTGCCCTCACCAAGAATGATATCGCAGTGTAAAGAAAAAATTATCAATTTCAACAATTGGCTAAGCTTCTCATGTCATTCAAAGTGGATCCAGTGTCTGTCAGCCTGGGACGACATGCTCAACAAGCCTCATTGCTTCGCAAGAGACGGCTTGCACCTGTCACCCCTAGGCTTTTGAATACGGGCCAAGGTTCTTGCTGCCCCCATACTGCCTTTTTTAGGCAAGGCTCAAAAGTCAAACCCACCTCTGTAAACAGCACAAATAAAAAAATAAGGGTTATGCTACTCAACGTCAGGAGTTTAAATCTCAAAATGCATGTGCTCGAAGCACTCCTCAGTATGGAGAACGTCGACATCTGTGCAGTAACTGAAACCTGGTTCAAGGCTCCACAGAGCACCCCGGCACTACCAGGCTACAACCCATACCACACATTTTGGACACAGAACATGGATCAAAACACAAAAGGAGGGGGTGTATCCATATTCATCAAGGATACCTACACCTCCAGGTTAGTGGCGCAGCATGATACCTCTGAGATCACCCATTTGCAACTAACGTCAGGCAAATCTGCAATGCAAATTGTGGCCTGGTACAGATCAACCTCCATGACCCAGGACCACCACTCCGCCTTTCTGGAGACACTGGAAAACATGAAGGTCCTACCGAACACCCTGATATTGGGTGATTTCAATTACCCTACCGTTAACTGGGAAAACTACTCAAGTACAAACTCCCAGGTCCAATGCTTCCTGGAATTTATCAACTCAAATGCCCTGGATCAGCTGGTAAACTCCCCTACTAGAGGTGAAAGCATATTGGACCTGGTCATCCCCAACATGGGTGACAGATGTTCCACACCGGAGGTCAACCCATCACTGGTTAGATCAGACCATAAACTAATCAGTCTGGATGTCCACACCACACCACCACCTCCAACCAAGGAAACCACAGTGATAAACTTTTCTATAGCAAACTTCACCTTACTTAAATCAGAGGTGGTACATTTCACAGCCCCCACGCTAAAGGATAACAGTGTCCAAGATGCAGAAACCTTTACAAATGCACTCTATGAGCACCTACAAGGATGCATGAGCACCTACAAGGATGCCATCCCTAGCAAAACCAAGACTCACTCCCCTAAGAGAAGGAAACCGGTCTGGTGGACCCCTGCCAAAACAGGCTATACAATAGAAGGAGGAAACTAGTTCAGATAAAAAGCAAATTCTAAGAAGGAAAGACATCCCTGATCAGTATCAGTAAGAAACTAAGGTCCCTCATAAAATCCTCCAAGGCTAACTTTGAAAGAAAAATAGCCAAGGATCCGAAAGATAACCACAAAGCCTTCTTTAGTTATGTCAAGAATCTGAGTGGCAACTCGCAGATATGTTCTGAGCTAGTGCAAAATAGCACAAAATATACTGAACCCACTGATATTGCCAAAATCCTGGCAGATAGATTCAGTGCAAACTTCATCCCCCCTCTCACTCCCAAAAGGGCCCACAACAATACCAAAAAAGTGTAGTGTCCCAGAAATCACAGACGCACAGGCGAAAACAGCCCTTTCAAATGCCAAAAGCACAGCGTCAATGGGGCCAGTTGGTGTCCCAGGCTGCGTCTTGCACGAACTACAGAACAAACTAACCCCCCCACCTAAACACACTGTTCAACCTCAGCCTCTCCACAGGCTACATGCCCATAGAATGGTGCACAGCAACGGTTATTCTGCTTCACAAAGGAGGAGCCACAACTGACCCTGGTAACTATCGCCCCATAAGCCTGACTAGCCTAGTCTGCAAGGCTATGGAGCACATCATCATGGAACTCATTAACAAAGACATTAGGAACCACCAAACACTTGACCAGACCCAGTTCGGCTTTAAGGGCAGATCATGCCTATTAAACCTGGTTGACTTCTTCGAGACAGTCACCAAGGCCATAGATGAGGGGGAGGTAGTTCACACAGCCTACCTTGACCTCACCAAGGCTTTTGACACCATTCCCCATGCTGGAATTATAGAAAAACTCACCGGCCTGAACATAAACCCCTGGTAACACGGTAAGAATAGCAGGCTCCAGGTCCGACTCTAAACCAGTCACAAGTGGTGTCCCACAAGGCTCGTTCCTGTGACCCCTACTGTTCGGCATATACTTATCAGAAGTACAGGCAAACACAGGAGGACTATGGCTAACCAAGTTCGCCGATGACTGCAAACTGGGAGCCATAACTGACTCTCCGGCTGACATGGACATTCTCCAAAAGGGCTTTACTGTGACGGACACCTGGTGTCAAAGTCATGGTCTCAAGCTAAATGCCAAAAATGCATAGTCATCCCATTTGGGAAAAACAAGACACCAATGAATTACCACATAGGTGGTAGCCCCCTTAATACAGAAGAGGTAATAAGAGATCTAGGGACCCAGGTAGATAGTAATCTCTCCTTTGACAATCATATTGCCAAAGTAGTTAGGAAATCCTTCTATGTAGCTCATCTAATTACTAAAGGGTTTGCATCTAGAAATAAAGAGGTTATAGTGCCCCTCTACTCGTCACTCATCAGACCCATCATAGAGTACAATGCCCCATTTGGGATGTACCTCACAAGACACTTCCAACAGCTGGAAAGACCACAAAAGTACCTCAGCAAGAGAATTAATGGACTCAAATATATGTCCTATGCAGCCCGACTGGAAAAACCCCAGCTGTACTCAGTCGTATATCGCTTACTCAGAGGTGATCTCTGCCTGACTTATAAAGCCATGTCCAGCTCAGAATTGATAGACATGCTCCACCTAAAGACATCCAAGTCACTGCGAGCCACTCACTCTAGTGAGCTAAACCTCACCACAACAATAAATAGAACAGGCTGGAGGGATAGATTCCTGTCACAGAGACTCCCCATGCTTTGGAACAAAATTCCTAACTACATTAGGCAGAGCCCCTCACTAACACTCTTCAAGAGAAACCTTGACGAGTGGATGGGTAACAGAAAATACACCCCTGGGATCACTTCATTGGCTCTTCTGGACAGAGGCTCAGTTAATCAATGCGGCGGGGAAAGCTGACACACTCTGGCTTGGCTTATAAATGCCCTCGGGCAGATAGCCTAGTACCTACCTATGAACCTATGAACCTAAGGTAGTGCTCTAACATCACATACTGGATTGTGGTCATCAGCATATAAGTATGGAGACCTGTTTGACTGCTGTGTTTAGGTCATCGATGAATAAGTTAAACAGTAGTGGTTCTAGAATGGACCCTTGTGGGACTGCAATGGATATAGGAAGGAAAGAGGAGAAATCATCTTGTCATTTCAGTGCTTGGAACCTATTAGTGGATTACTAAGAAACCAGTTAAGTGAAGAGGGTGATAGCCCATAGGAAGAGATTGTATTTAAGAGGCTTCGATGACTGGCTGTGTTTAATGCCTTGGATAGACCCAGAAATAAGGCTGAGGTTAGACGACCTGAATTTCTATTGTGATTTATTATATTTGTAAACTTTAGAAGGTCAGTGGTTGTACTGTGACTGAGTCTAAAACTACACTGTGAGGGAAAGAGGAGGTTATAAGAGGTAATATATGTAGCAAAGTGAGAGTGAATACATTTTTCCAAGGTTTTGGATAAGGGTGAGAGAATGGCATTTGTTCTATAGTTGGTGACTGTGGTCAAAGAGTCACCTTTATGGAGGGGTATTATATAGGATTTTTTTCCATAAGGTGGGGACTTGTTTTTCTTGGGTAGAACAGTTTATTAGAATCAAGACAGAATATGCAGGGATATCTGCAGTGAGTCTGAGGTATTCAGATGGAAGTTGGTTGGGGCAGTGGTTGTTGTCTTAAGGCTGCATAGGTATTTTTTAAATGTAGATGGTAGCACTGGTGTAAGTTTGAATATCTGTTGTTGCTTCAAAGATTGCACACCTGGGTGGCTGGAAATGTAGTAGTTTTGTTTTGTAAGAGGAAGGTCACTGTAGTTATAAAATGTGAGTTAAACTGTGAAGTGATGCTTTGTAAGTTATTGATTTGGTTTGGGCTGGATTGGGTTGGGTTGATTTTCCAGTCATTTTTAATTTCCTGAATTGTTTTTCTTTTTTTTTCAGATTGTTCGATGATGAATTTTAGTTGTAGCTATAATCTTATGTCTGAGACTTGGTTTGTACCCATGACTTCTAGGCCTTATCTCTAAGTTGCATGAGTTTGTTTTTTAGTTAAGTAAGGGGCAGGTTTGTTTTTAACTCTTTTGAAACTTAACAATGCTGGGTCTGCCAGGTTATTTAGAAATATTTTAAATATGTCTACTGCTTCTTCAAGAGGAAGAGGTTTTAATCATAGCCCAGCTGATCTCCAGCAGACTGGAAATAAGTTCTTTATTGAAGTTACTGAAGTTTCTAACTATTTTATAGTGATGAACCTTGCAGAGCTGTTTGTGGTGTCTGATTATGTTTCATAGCTGGTAGTCACTTAGGCTATTGGGTATGGTGCCCCTTGTGGCAATATTGCATGGTGTGGATGCTTTAATCCAGTCTAGGATGGCATTTCTAATTCTATTTGGAGTCTTGATCAACTGAAAGAAGCCATACAATTGAACTGAATTTGCAGTTTTCTAGGAATGTCTTTTGCCCGTCTATGTTCATGACTCTTAGCAAGATAGTTTCCAGTCTTATGTTTGCCAAGATCCAGGAGAGGATCTCTTCCAGGATGGGAATACTGTTACCAGGTGATATGCATAGACCTATGAAGGCTAGAAATTTGTGAAGGTTTAGTTTGAGTGAGATGAGCAGTACTGTATTGTTGAAAGTGGGTATAGTATCATGGTAAGTGGAGAGATATAAAACATTTCTGTACAAAATAACTCCACCTGTTTGTTGTTGGCTCTGTCTAGTCTGAGTATATTATAACTTGGTGGGGATATTTCTGTATCTTTGGTAAGGGACTTTAACCAGGTTTCTGTGGCTATGAATAGATCAGAGGAGTAGCAGCTATGCAGGCATGAACTCCTGTGATTTAATTATAGAGACTTTGTATGTTAATTTGTACTATTGTAAGTCCTAAGTACTTGAAGAGGCAGCCTGCTGCTGTTTTGGGATGTGTGGAGTTTGGGGTTAGATGAGTGGGTCTGGGATTGGGATGCATATTCCCTCTGAGTATTATTGTCTAGTTAACAATGTGACTGTTGAAGAGCCACTTCTATTAGGGATTGAGTTTATACATGATTTTGGACAATGATGGAGCAGGTGCTGCTTGTTAGCCTATAATTCTGTCTTATGTATGTCTGTATGACTGTCCTCTAACAGCCCCAATGCTAGCATTAACCTTTATGGTTTTTCTTAACTCATCACCTTCACTACTCGTACTAATCAACAATCCAATACTAGCTCTACTCTCAACTGGATTCTTACATCCCACCCTGACCGATAACCCCTCTACTCTGCCTGACTCACTTAGTGACCACCTACCTACTTCCATCCAGCGCCACTCATCTCAGTCATCAAAATGACACATATAGAGACTGCCCCAACCTATCTAACTTCAACCATGATGTATTTATTCAAACTCTATCTTCCATTAACTGTTCTTTTCTTTTTGACCTCCCCCTTGAAGAAGCTGTTCTTCAGTTCAATAGGATCTTCCTTAACAGTCTTAACTCCTTGGCCCCTATCAGGAGAATTTGGGTTAAAACCAGCTTTGCCTCCTGGATAAGTAAAGATACTGTCTCCATCACGCAGAGTAGGGACAATGCTTGGAAAACCTGGAATAAACTTAAAACCCCTTCTAATCTCCAGCTGTATAGGGAACTTTGAAATCTTACCAAAAAAAAAAAAAAAATAACATTTTATCTTAACCTACAGAAAACCCTCCACTCTAACTCCCAAAAATTCTGAAGTACTGTTAACAAACTCTTACAGCCAGGGAACCCACCTCTTCCTAATCCCTCCCCTAACAGCTCTCCTATCAAAACTGCCACTCTTCTGAAATCCTTCTTCATTGACTCTATACAGAACTTAATAAAATCAAAGATACCTACAATGACACCTCCCCCACCCTCTCAGCGAACTCCTTTCTCCATCAAGCCAATCCCCACTTCCTACATCAGATCCCTCCTCAATAAACTTAAACCCTGCTCCCCTTCTGCCAACAACTTTCCGCCACTCTACCTCAGGCGTGCAGCTTCCTCCATTAATCACAAAAGCAGGTTGCAACAAACACAAAAAACAAACTGTTGGCTCCAATAAAGGCTGTACCTCCAAATGTTCCTCTTTTTAGGGGAACAGGATCACAAATCACCTCCACCAGTAAGCACACATTATGATTCCAATGTTTAGGTTTATTCACAAAACAAAAATTAAATTAAATAAATAAATAAATGGATTAAGCGCGTTCATCTCCCCTCAGGATACTTCATCAGAATCAACATCCAAAGGGCTTTACCCATTTTATATTGACCAAAAATTAAATTAATTTCCACATGAACTAGGGTTGGATGAGACCCATTACCTAGATGTTAAGTCATCCAAAGACTATATCATAAAAGCCTATAGGTCTGGCATATATAATAGAAAAGAGTGTTTCTCCAATTTGTACCTGCATTATGATAGTGACCACCCATATACTCTTAAACGCAACATTGCAAAAGGACAAATGGTTAAAATAGCAAGGATGACATCGGACAAAACAGATTTTATGAATGAAATTGATTATGTCCATACCCTGTTTGAGGAAAGAGGGTACCCGGACAATTTAATTAACCCCATCAAAAGTAGTGTTGTACAGGGGTGGGGATCCATTTACCTACCGCTATTGACCAATGGAGAAACAGTTGGTGTCAAAAAGAATTTGGTGGGGACTGAACAGATTGCACCACAACTACCATATTTGATACTAACACACTATGCTAGCATTGGGTGGGTGAAGAAATGTATTAATAATACCTGAGATATGTTTAGAAGGATACCCACTAAG
Organism: Protopterus annectens; assembly: GCF_019279795.1. NCBI lineage: Eukaryota > Metazoa > Chordata > Ceratodontiformes > Protopteridae > Protopterus > Protopterus annectens. The sequence goes on along the minus strand of NC_056725.1, from coordinate 927,336,119 downwards.
GTGTATTTTTTTTTCAGAAACCCCTTAGATACAGTTTTAAAAGGAACTATAATTTAAAGAATATACTAGAAAAGAAAAATGGAGACAATATAGAAGGGGTATGCCCTAAACTTGGTACCTTTAAATGTGGTAGCTGCTCCCAATGTCCCTTTATAGCAAGAATGAAAGATCTAGATATACCCAGTATTTTTTGTAAGCTTAAGGGTAGGACATACTCCATTTGCTACACCAAAGGAGTGGTGTATTTTGCTTATTGTACTGTATGCTGGGCATACTACATTGGGAAGACAGAGCGCAACTTGAGATTATGTATATACGAGCACATGTACGATATTAATAGGAAAAATGAAAACAATGTTCTATATAGACGTTTGTTAATATGTAAAATGGCTGATTACAAATTCTGGGTATTGGGGGAAGTGAAGCAGAATGAGAGGGGGGGAGATTGGGAGACTAGATTAGAATTCCAGGGAATGGTTTGGCAATTGAGGTTGGATGCATGTAATAGTCCAGGGTTAAACGATCACATATCTATTACCCCAGCCTTAAAAATACTAGCATCTAACCCCTAAAGATCAGACCTATAACAATAATAAACACAAAATACACAATCACATATATATGTCCTATATCTATTTATATTCATATGTTTATATTTATATATTTATTTATATATTCTATACAATATATTCATGTTTTTAATACTGTTTTTATAGAAGTTATTTATTACCTATTTATTACAGTATTATAGTTTAACAATTGTGTTTATATAGCTCCAATATTTGCTGCTATAATAGATGTTTAGGGCTCCTGCAATAGTCAGTTTACCATTAGTAAACCTCATCACTGTTACACATTGGTAATACATGGTTGTTTTACACTTTTTACAGACCTTTTTCAAATTGTTTTACAAAGTGTTTTATGAACATACCACAATCTGTATTTTTATGTACTATAAATGTAATGCTGCTTTTGTTGTCCAGCAAATGGAATTTTTTCTTTCTTATCTTTTTAAATGCATTATGCACTTTAATAATTAATATGTGATTTAATTGAATGGCCAATGAAATTAATTTTTGGTCGATATAAAATGGATAAAGCCCTTTAGATGTTGATTCTGATGAAGTCTCCTGAGGTGAGATGAAAGCACTTAATCAATTTATTTATTTATTTTATTTTTGTTTTCCGAATAAACCTAAATGTTTGGAAATCATAGCGTGTGCTTACTGGTAGAGGTGTTTTGTGATCTCGTTCCCCTGAAAACAGGAATATTTGGAGGGACAGTCTTTATTAGAGCCAACAGCTTCCTCCATTACCTATCCAGTTTCCATACTTATATTTATTTATTTATTTGATATTTGTTTACCAGGGTGGTCTGACTGGGTCTACAGAACCCATTTTCAGCAGAAGCGTGGGGAGAAAAGCTCCGCATACAGTACAATAAAAATACAGTAAAATCCAATACAATACAAATCACATTAGAAATACTATACAAAATAAGTTGAAAGAACAAACTATGTTACAAGATGTTACAATATATACTACAAATCTAGACAGTTCCATAGAGTTAAAACATTATAGACAATAATAGTCACTCTCACTATACATGATGTAGTGTCCAAAAAATAGTACATAGGTAGAGCAATGTGTGACATCGACTGCTATAGTACATGAAAAAATAAATAAATAAATAGAATGTTAGTTTCCGTTAGGAAAATAATAGCCAGAAAGTTAGTGATGCAGAATGACAGTGAGAGAGTTAAGAAGAATAGAAGCAATGCAGCCAGAGCAGTAGTTTAAGGATATGGTATAGAAACAGAGAAGGAGTTTGAATAGCCTTAGGATGCTGCAGACTCTGAAGTATTGAAATGTGACAGAAGAGGAGGATGAGGCTAGTGTGGAAGAAGAGGAAGTGCTGAGCATCAGGCAGGCATTATGCAGGAGCAGAGCCATGTCCTTTTGAGATGATTTTTTAAAGAGACTTTGAAATGGGTTAGGCCAGGCATAGACCTGGTAGCTAGAGGTAGTGAATTCCAAAGTATAGAGACAGAGTATGAATACAGCAAGTGACCTGGTTTTCTTGTGGGTTTTGAGATAGCAAAGAAATTTTTGTCTTCTGATCGTAGGGATCGATTTGGTGTGTAAGGCATGACTAGAATGATTAGTGCAGGGCAGGCAGCAGGCTTGAAAATAAGGTTGTGCAAGGTGGATAGCTGAATAAAAGCAAGTTGATTGGGGAGTTCAAAGGCAAATTGATTGGGGAGTTCAAGCCAGTTTGATTCTAGGAGTGGTTTACAGTGGTGTGTGTGATATTTAGAGTTTGTGGCAAACTTTGCAACTTTGTTGTAACACTGTTTCATCTTGTTTATGGTAGATGTTCATAAGTTATTTAGGAGAGGGGCACCATAAAGAAGGGAGGGAAGTAAAAATGTTTTTGCAAGGATAGTTTTGGTTGCTGTAGTAAAAAAAAATGTTTGTTTCTATATAAGAGTCTCAGTTTTTAATGAGTTTTCTTTATATTTTGCTGCATATGGGGGTCGAATGAAAGTTTATTGTCAATGATAACTCCTAGGAGTTTGATTTCCTGCACTATTTCTGTGACAGTATAGTAAGATGCAAGGATGTTAAAATGATCAGTGACAGGGGAGGTGTACTTAGGATGAGAGAGTACTAGTTTTGTTTTCTTTGGATTAAGAAAGTTGGGCATTTCTTAGCCAGGATTCGACTGCAGTAAAGGACTGTTGAGTTTTTGAAAGTAGTTCTGGTAGTGATTGAGCAGTACAGATTATGGTGGAATCATCAGCATATTGAATGAGGGTCCCAGAGTGAGAGGCAGTGTGAAGGCTGTTTGTGAAAATGTTAGAGTAGGGGGTCCTATGATGGAGCTTTGAGGGACTCCAATAGGGATGTGGAGAAAGGGTAAGAGTTCATTGGCCATTTCACTGCTTGTTTATGATCTTTGAGGTAGTTCTGAAACCATTTTACTGTGTTATGTTAGAAGCCTAAATTAGACAGTGCATTTAATAGTAAGAGGTGAGACACTGTCAAAGGCCTTGGAGAGATCAAGGAATACTGAGGCTGTATAGCATCCTGCATCTCTGGCCTTGTTTTTGCTGTCTGTAAAAGATAATAGAACTGTAGCTGTGCTGTGACTAGGTCGGAAGCCATGTTAAGTTTTGGATAAAAGATTGTTTTGCAATAGATATTGCATTACCTGCTGATGGATACCCCTCTCGAGAATTCTGGATATGGGTGACAAGATGGATATACGACGGAAATTGGATAGAATAAAAGAGTTGCCTCTTGTGTAGATGGGGGTGATGTGAGATTGTTTGCATATGGTAGGTACCTCTGATTCAGATAAAGACCTATTTGTAAGGACACTGATTGGATAGGTGATTGAATTAGCAGCCATTCTGAGGTAGTGTAGTGGAAGATTATCAGCTGAGGTAGAGCCGAGTTTTAGTTTATGTTGCAGTTTCTTAATGGTGCCAGTAGGTATGGGCTGAAGTGAGAGTGGGGTTTGTATGACATTTTATTGAGTAGGGAGGTTAGTAATGACAGGGTTAGAATTAGTTGATGGTCTTGGGTTGGTATCTGAATATGTTGAAGGGTGAGGGGTCCAGCATTTGGGGTGTTAGTTAGTAGGTCTGATATTGATTTTATGAAGTGCTTGTTAAAGTTTTCAGCTATTTGTGATGGAGGGGTATCAGGTGATAGGGTGTGGTCTCTATTTGTTCCAGGGTTAAGTAGAGATAATATGGAGTGCCAACATTTATCGGGGTTGATTTTATGTTGGAGTTGAAGCTGGGAATATGACATCTTATCTCTGTTGATTAGTTTTGTCACTTTGTTACATAATGTTTTGAAATTGACATGATTTTGTTCATTTTTGTTTAGTTTCCAGGTTGTCCAGGCTTGGTCCCTTTCCTTCATCAGGTGTTTACATTCCTTAGAGAACCATGGTGCTGAGTTCCTTTTGATTCTTTTCATATGAGAAGATACTTGATTGATATTTATCAATCAGTCTATTCAGGAAAATCTTGTCCCTCACATCCGGAAAAAATCCTATTTTACTCCCCTACATAAAGGAGGAAACTCCAACAACCCCTCAAATTTCAGGCCTATTGCTATTCTATCCCCCCTTTCAGAAATTCAGGGAAAGTGCACACATAAACAGCTCATTACACGTCTCATTCAGGAAAACCTCCTCACCCCCACTCAGCATAGGTTCCATCCTCATCACAGTACAACTACCGCACAATTATCCTTTACTCATTCTATCTCTACATCTCTCAACAATAACAAATTAGTATCATGCCTCTTCCTCAACCTCTCTAAGGCCTTCAACACTGTGTCTTATAACCTCTTTTTCTCCAGACTAGCTTACCACTCTCAGCTGGTTCTCTAGTTACCTATCTAATAGACTACACTCTGTCAAATGGCTCTCTGCTACTTCCCATTTCTTTTCCGTTCAAACTGGGGTCCCCTAAGGCTCCATCCTGGGGCCACTGTTACTCAGGATCTTTACTAAGAATCTCTACCGATCCTGCCCACACTCCACACTAATACAGTATGCTGATGACTCCACCATCATCTCTACTTCTGAAAATCTACCTCACCTACTCACCTTCCCCCAAGAAACCCTGCACTTATTTGAAATATGGCTCACAATTAACCAACCTATACTCAACCCTAATAAAACTAAACTACTTCTCTTCCTCCTCAAACCCCTCCAACACCTCAAATCCATCTTTTATGTTTCTTCCCTTAACAACACTACTATCAAAGTTGAATCTCACACTAAATTACTTGGGGTTTATATAGACTATGAACTTGAATTTGACATCCACATCAATAACTCATGAAGAAAACACACTAAATACTAGGATTACTTTACAGAAACAAAACATTCTTAACACAAGAATCTAAGTTGTCCTTAGCTCAAGCCTCCCTACTCCCTACCCTATTATACACTGCCCTAATTTTAACCAACCTCCAAAAAATATGCCAACCAAACCTGAACTTACTTACAATAACATAGCTAGATTTGCCAGTCATCTCCCACATCGTTCTCACCACTGCCTTTCTTTAAAAAAACTCAGCTTGACTTGACTCACTCTATCCTTCAAGAACCTCTTGCCTGTCCTTCTCTGGCAACTCTCATTGCTCCTTATGTCCCTAACCTTGAACTTCATAGCCCTGACCATCACTTCCTTCAAATTATCAAACCTAATAAATCCATAGGTAAAATTTTTTATAACCACTTTGTTTCCACTGCCTGAAACAAATTTCCTCCCCATATCAAATCAGCTCATAACTCTATCAGTTTTAAACTAGCTTTAAATGAATATCTGCTAAATTCCTGGACCTGCCCCTGGAAGGATCCTACTTGAACACTACACCCTCTGTCTCTCTCTTCTCCTCTGTCCCTTGTTTCTTTTCATCATATATCCATCCTACTTGTGTTTTATTCTACTTCTCTGATTATTCCTTTATCTCTAACAAGACTCCATTTAATACTTTGTATTCTACTACCCTAGTTCTGTCCTGTACTATAAATGCCTATTGTTTTTTTTATACTGCCATGACCTTAACCTGATTTTGTGACATAACCTCATTTCTCTGTATTGTGATCACATTTTGTATTATTGTATTATACTTTTTGTTCTAACGATGAAAAAGATCTTTATTCCTTCTATGTTAATATGCCTAAATACTTACTGTTATTGTAACATTTTTTTTTACTGGAGATTTTCTTCTTGGGTCTCTGATGAAATGGGGCATCTGCAAAGCCAGACTAACCTGGTTAACAAATGGCAAATAAATAAATACATTTCAGGGTGCTAATGTAGTTAATGTTGAGCAGGCTGGAGAATATATTAGGGAAATGTGTCACGGTATTCTGGTTTAAGTAGTGCGTGGTAGGTGTAGGTAAGTAACAATGGGAAAGTGACCAGTGATAGCTAGTTGACATTGTCAGTATAATGAGAAATGCTAATGATAGAAGGTTAAGTAGTGGCATATTTGGAATCTAGAAGGATGTATGGATAGATGATAGTATGTGGTGGGAGGATTGTGGAGGGATGTCATTGCAGGTAGTGGAGATTAATGGCAGGAGTGAAGAAGAATAAGATGATAGGTAAGGCTAATACAGAGATTGATAGGTAGGTATAGGTATTGATAGGTAGGTACAGGGATCGACGAGTAGATATAAGGAAATATTGATGTGAATAAGGATGAACTTATATAGTGAGGGGATTGTTTAAAGAGTAGAATAGGTATGGTAAGCAAGAGTAACAAGGAAAAAGTACTGATTTAATTGTGTATGAGCATATAGAGATTAAGGATAGGGGTATAAGCTGTATAGAGAGGTAAGGGGAATGCTGGGACATATCATAGAGGAAGAGATGACAGATAAATATTCATCTGATTGGGGTACATGAGACAGGACACTGATACATGCATTACAGATATATTACACACACAAACCAGAGACTGAGAGCAAAGAAGGAATGTGTGTGTGTGTGTGTGTGTGTGTGTGTGTGTGTGTGTGTGTGTGTGTGTGTGTGTGTGTGTGTGTGTGTGTGTGTGTGCGCGCTTGTTAGAAATTACATTATGAAATAAAAGTAGCTAAGCTTTTCTGCTGATTGTCATGTATGCTCTGCCAGTCCCAAACTCTCTTGCTTAAACTATGCCTTTCAAGGTTTCTTTTGGATATGTTCTATGTACACAAGTAGTAGTAAAAGCTTCACTATTACAATTTGCTTTGTTACACACAAGGAATGTAAATAACTGAAAAGTTAAAACCTGATATAATTTTCTTTGGAGTGTTCAGAATTTATTCAGCTGTTTCTGATATGAAAAGAATATCTTGTTTTAAGCCATCTTTTTCTTGTCTGTGGAGCATGCTTCTCCTTTAAGCAACATTTTGTTAAAATAATTATTTTGGCTTCTTGTTGATTGCATGCAAAGAGAGTTTGGGTTTCATGTTTAAGAAGCAGCTCAGGTTACCTGACTAATCAAGAGCATTCCATCTTAATATTCCATATTATGCAAAGGCTTGGATTTCATATGGTTATTTTCTTTACCTTATTCCTTATGGGAATAGTGCTCCTATGTGAGTATATTTCAGACCCAAGAATCTTGAGAACATTTTCACCATCTTGTCTTTTAACATTATTATGCTGCTATGTACTTCTTTTCTGAAGATGAGGAAGACATTGTGGGACAATTACTACATTTGTTCCTTCTTTAAATGTGTATTTCAAGCACCTATGAGAATTTTTACATGTAAAGTATATATATATATATATATATATATATATATATATATATATATATATATATATATATATATATATATATATATATATATATATATATATATATATATATATATGTATACATATATATATGTCGGTGTGTGCATATGTGTAGATAGATATATAGATAGATAGATAGATAACATATGGATGTAAATATATAGACACTTTTTTTTGTTTTACTCTTTGACAGTGGTATTGAGTCCTGTGGAGCATGATGGCAAACATCCCTAAAATCAAGGTGAATACATCATTGTATTTTTTAAGGCAACATAGGGTTCTTCATGATCCCTGACTGTAGTAGCTGAATCTGGTTGTCCTTCAAAAACAATTCTCCTGTACTTATGTACAAACTAAACAGTAATGAGACAGTTGATGAATGCATTTTCTATGTCACAGTGGGTGATGTTTCACCTAAAAAGTGATGACTAAGCAAGAATACTATGGAAAATGAAGATAAACATACAGAAGCCACTGAGCTGTTGTATTTTCCACTCAAACATTATTTTTTTCTCATTTGTATTGCTTATGCTAAACTGTCTAGTCCAATCTTTTATACTGATTGACACTAATTAATTTATAATTGGGACTTCTGTGCCTCATCAAACATGTTACACAATATAATTATGTTTTACATACATAGAAGTTTTATATGATTAGTTTCTTTTCCTGCTACCAAATTTTTTTCCTCCCTACAGCTAACCATCAGCTGGTCTATCCTTGATTCTTGAGTCTACAGAACCTCCTTATGTTCCCAGAATTCCTCTGACTCATGCTAAGGGCCAGCAAGGAGAAGGTGGCACTTGCTGCAGTGTAATGCCTTTTGTGCATGTCTCTGATACAGTGTGTCACTGACAGCATATGGTAGGATTTGCAAAGCACATCAGCTCTATCCAGACCCTCACTTCCACAGGGAACTCAATGTCAGCAGTATGCCCCATCCACCCCAGTCAGTACAAAGTGCTGTCATCTCCCTGGTCTCCACCCAAAAAGATCAACACCCCCGTGTGCCCCAGTATGCAACCATCCCTCCTCCATCAAGGCTAGGCATACACACACAGACACACACAGACACACACAGACACACACAGACACACACACAGACACACACAGACAGGCACACACATCCTCCCTGGCTACACCGTCAGACACCCAAAATAAAAATAGATCTTGAATCAGCTAGGCTGCAGTCAGGACTTCAATGTTCTTTGCCACCAGCAATGTTTAATGCATATTTAAACAGATAATAATTGAAAGTACAACAAAAAATAACTTAAGTTCCTGATTAATTTCATTACCTTCTGTTAATATAGTGTAACAGCAAATACACCATAAACTGATTTACAACCACTGTATTCCTAGAATCCTCTTGATTCAGGGTATCCCCCTCCTAGATGGGATAGATTTACATTTATTCTTCCTCATAGAAAATTGCCATTTTAGCCAGTAACTCAGTATATTTAGGCATCCTTGTTTCTTCAGTCTTTCTCTGTAAAGGCTTCAGCAACATTGTTCCCTTTAAAACTTACTTTGCTTTTGTTGGTGTAACAACAGACTGCAGTCATATATGAAACACTTTTGCCCAGCTACTATCAAAAATCTTAACATGGTCTACTTCCTGTTAGACACAGTTTGTGGAACCTCATCTTGCACAAAACTACCTTTCAGCAGTTTAAAGTCACTCTCCCACAAACATTTTAACATTCATTCCACTCTTGTCAGAAGACTAGATATAGTTCACAGTCCCAAAATATGTAACTCCATTTCCTCCTTAGCCATCAGAAAATTTCATCATGTTGGGATTGCAGCTGGAAATATCTGAGCCATCTTGTGTGGTATGCAGAAATACCTCTGCATTATGAATCAAATATTTTTTTTATTGCCAGGATCCCACCATATCTCTAAAAGCCTCCAGCATCATTAGTCTGCTCCCTCTCCAGTTAGATTCCCATACACTTTTCCTATCACTGGTGGTTTGGATGCAATGTTTCATACGAATTAGTGACTAACATAGACAAAAGGTGAGTTTCTCTCAATTGTCACATTTGAGTAAGTTTGCAAAAACTCACATTTGTCCCTCCATTTCTATCCTTCTAAGGTGATCTGATGTCTGAGTTGAAAAACTTGCTAAAGTCCTTCCTACAGAATGCCAAATTCTCCTTAAGGTCAATGAAAGATTTATAGGGTCCAACATTAATTGAAGTCTCCTGGTAAGGTCTTTTTTATTACCAAACCTAAAATATACCTTTTTTGCAAATAAATTCATCATCCAGGAATAACAGGAGGATTTGCTTTACTACACTGTCTACTTAGTAGACATTAGTTATGGCTAGATCTGTAACGCTCGTGTAGGGCCCAGGTTGCATGATCTCTGTTCTAGTGTACTCATTTTCAAGGTTCTACCCCTACATCTCACTAAATACACAAACGGTAAGTAAATCATTTCCTAATACATGCCATAGTTATGTATCTGTTGTGTATTTCCAGTATACCCAGCTCTATAGTTTGACTACCATTGTGTATCTGCTATCATTCATAAGCCAGAGACCACCCTTGCATTTTGGTGTACAATGCAGTTCTTTTGTTATGTGAGACACTTCAGATCATCAAACAGATACCATCAACTTTCTTATCCGATTATTTTGAATTGCCTCTGATGGTCTCGTATCTATAGCCTGATGTCAGGCACAATATCTTTGGAAACATTTTCATTTTTGTGACTAGAGGTTTATGCTCTAAGATCAGATTAACCTGTTTCCTGTTCAGCAGATGTTTAACAGTGTTAATAAGTACCCATGTGAAATACATGTCTACAGCATTTCTAAAATGTGGTATCATATCATATAGATGGAGCCTGTTTCGTGAAATTTAAGAAACCACAAAGATCTTAGCCTAGAATGCATTTGGCTGGAAGTGACTCTGTTTTATTTGTATTTAATTTGTAGCATGATAGGTTCCCTGGCCTGTCCAACTTTGCCAAAAGGCATGAGACTGAAAATTCTGAATTAGATAATGAGACCATTAAGTCACCTGCAAGCAGATTTATTTTTTATTTCATGGGAGCTGCTGACAAATGCTCTAAGGCTTATGTGAAAAGGAATGAAGGCAGACATAAAGAACAGCCCTTCCTTAGTTCCTTGACCAGTTTCTCTGCAGAAGATATAAACTGGATAATTTCAACAACAGTGATATCTTATATTGTCAAAAGGTTTTCTAGTGTCTATATGCCAGCATGTGCTCTCTTTCCCAGCACGTTCCTTTAGAAACCTGTCTGTATTTTGTCAAATGTATACATATTCTTTCTGAAGCTATATTTTTGTGAATAATTTTATCCATAAGTGGCTGCAGTCTCACTACTCATATCTCTATAGGGATCTTATATTACAAAGTTGATATTGAGATTCCTCTGTGTGAATTCGCTTTGATATTAGATTTACCAGGTTTCATTATTGTGATGCCCGTGCACTGGCCCAGCAAACAAGGAGCCTCAATCCTCACCACTAATACCAGTGAGAGGAGTCCACATAGGGGAGGATAACAAATACATACACAGTAAAGTACAATTTGCCTTAAGAGCACACAGGGATCACAGTCAATCTGGGGCTGGTTTCTCCCTTTCTCTCTAGATCCCCAATAAGACTCCCCACTGGCACAGCTATAGGGTCCAGATTTCAGCCTAGTGGGCAAGCTAAAACCTCCAGCACTCTCTCTGTCCAACAAGTGCTTTGTGTCCCTGCCCAAGCAGCTGACACACACACACAAACTTTGAGATAAGAGTTCTATACGACCACACCAACACTCCTGGGGAAGGCTGGCACAGATTCTCCAGCTGTGCCCCTTTTACCCAGACTATATGGTAGAAATCACTGCCACCACCCACTAATATTTATCAGCTACCAAAAAGGCCCTTATCAAAGGGTGTGCAATTCTACTGTGCAATATTATTATCCAAATTATATGTGCAACTGAACAGTCAAAGCTTATTTGAAGTGGCTTTGTACAGTATGCAATGTAGTCTAGAGCTTAAATTATCTCTACACAAAACAGCCACAGTTGAAAGGTTTAAAAAATATTTAATAATAAATAATAAAAACACAAGACAATACTTCTTACTACACAGTGCTAGTCAAGAGTTCAGAGATCACAGAGAAGTGCTTAAAACAATACAGTAGAAAAGTTCTAACATCAATACAGAAAAACCTAATCTAATCTTCCTATTTCCTAGTTATAGCTAAGAGAAAACACAGCTCTAAAATAAACTTACATATAGTGCAAAGCAGTGCTGGATATGTTGGATGTTCTCAAGACAAATGCAAAATGCCCTCTGATTCTCTCTAATTAAATTGATAACACAGTGCTGCTTCACATTACATCATTCTTACCAATTTTCTGTTTTTTTCAGGCTAACAGAAACACAGAGGTTAATAGCCCCTTTGATTTTGCAGATGGTCAGGAAGCTAAAGCAATAAAAGAAATTATACATGTAAACTCTAGCCATTAACTCTGGCCTCAAAACAATAGGCAGAATGCCTTTATCTAGACATCTCAGCTCAGAGCTTTGACATCAACAATTACACAATGCTTGACTTAACAACTTTCCTACAGCAGAGTGCACTGTTGTTACATTTTTTAAGTTCAACATTTAACAGCATTTTCTTCTATTTAAGAGAACAAGCCTGTGGCTTATATTAATATTTACAAATGATATTATTATCTACAAAATTCTATTTAGTTATATCTTCACAATTATCATCACCTCTGTGTCTGGATGGTTCCATGACAATGAACCCTGCCTCTCATCTGGACACTGCAAAAATATTACAAAGACAAAGGCCCAAAAATAGGAGTACATTTTAAATATTGCTCTTACAAACTTGAAAGTTGATAGAATAAAAAGTTTGCATTAGTATGAGTTTTCTGAGAATTATAAAGTCTAAAACTGAAATGTCTGTCATTATTTTCTAACTTCAACCCTCAATGATTTGCCAGAAACAACAATTTTATGAGAAACAGACCAAAAATATGAGGCAAAAATCTGGACGTTCTGCGAGAATCTGTACAACTGAGAGGTATGCCACTTGGGCAGAACTCACTATAAAATAATTTAAAACCTGCCACCATTTGATCCTCTATTAATCTCTTCACCTATAAGGGGACACCAACAGCACCTGGTGTTGTGCATTTTTGACTGAAGTAATAATCAGTCGTATCACTTCTAGTGTTCTAAAAACATACATTGCACTTACTTCTTCAACTGACAAATTCTGTAAGAGTAGGGCATGCAAATGCAGTTTAATGTTTTGTGTTTTATTGCTCTATGGAGCTACATACAATTACTGGAGAAAATCTTTGTTATGTGGTAGGATGCAGTTTCTTCAAAACTATATAATTTGTGTCAGGTTGATTGGGTTTTGTGGGTGTATATAGCCTGAATGCTACACATTTAACTGCTCTGAGAGGGAAGACTGCACATTGCCATCTCAGTCTTTGTTTTTGACATTCATTCTTTTTGTTTGCTGTTGTTTGTATACATTCTCATAGTTCTTTTGCTTCACTGTCTGCTTCTGTACATCCAACCTACTCCTGCTTTTCTAAGTTTTTCCCCCATTGTCTCTTTTGGACATTTGTGGCACATCAAGTACATATTCATCAATGTGCTTTCAGGGCATTCCAGAATTACTAACAAGGAGTGCTGTTTCTGTTAAGTTCAGACTTCCACTTCTAGAAAAAAGACTTGGATATAACTTGGTTCTTCATATTTGAAAAACCTATAGATTAAGTCACAATAGTTTGGTGGGAAATTAGTGATTGATGAAATACCGAGCACTGTAAATGCTATCTTTGGAATAGCAGACATTGCTATTTGAAAAATGTGGGAATATTACAAAGTCTAATGGTACATTACCTCAGTTTTCCTTCTGTACTGAGGTACTGCAGTCTGAAAATAAGTATATAAAAGTAGCAGGGTGGGGAGTATGGCATAGTGGACGTATACCTTCAGACATGTTCATTGTATGATACTACGTTTTATTTGACTTGTAATTTGTTTCTTGTTCTTTTGGGAGTGCAGATTTGAGAAAGGGATCTGGGTTGCCCAAATGTACCATTACTGGAGAGAATGGAAGTTTGGATAATTTATTAAAGCCTCTGACCTTGGCATTGATGACCAGGATTAAATGCACTACCTCTCCTTTACTAATTATCATTGCTGCATGTATGGCCTTTGAAATGATAGCATGTATTAGGTTTACATTTCTGGTGTTTGCAGTCATAACTTTTAAACATGCATATAGCTGAGAATTTCTGCCCGCATGTATTTTTTCAAGGACAGTAAGGAAATTTAAATCTCCATAAATTATTTCCCCAAAAAAACAGTCTGCAATTTTATTGAGGGATGATCTAACCAATCAAGTAGAGGCACTTATAGTCAAATATGTCTGATGAACTGTCACCTGTTCCTAGGTGCTTAGGTTTATAGGTAACTATTAGACAATCAGTCTGCAGACCATTACAAGCCTAGCCAAAAATACCTATTTAAAACTTTCCTCTATCTTCAATGAGGGTACCTATTTAAAAGTTTCCTCTATCCTCAATGAGGGCAAGATAAGATAGACCAGGGAGAATTTGTGGTTGCCCATCCAGTTATCTGGGGTTACCTTGAAGGTGGCAAAAGTGCTACACTAGTTGACGTGTAGGTGAAGTTTGTTTTCAGAGGTCCGGAATAAGTTATAATATGAATCTTTCACATAAACTTATCTTATTTATCTGCTGGTGAAAGTTTAGTTCCTTTAACTGGGCACTCAAGGTACCATTTGTTGTGTTATTGAACATAACATGAAAGAAGATTATATCTTTCATGGCTCAGAAGGCTGGAATCATCATCATCACCAGCCCTTTTTCCTCGTTTTTTTCTACATGGGGTCAGGTTATCATGTTAACTGTCACCAACTCTGTCGATTCAGTGCCACATTCCTGCCTTCTTCAACACTCATGCCTGACTGTCACAGATTTTCTTTCACACAATTCATCCACCTCTTTGCTGGACATCCTAGCTTCCTCTTATCTTCTTCGTGTCTGTCTCAAATATTCCTCACCAGATTGTCTTCTGCTTTTCTGCACGTGTCGAAACCACCGTAATCTGTTCTCTTTGATCATTTCTGCAATTGGAGCAACTTTGGCTTCTGCTCTTATGTCCTCATTTCTTCATCTGCCCCACAGTGTGCATCCTATCACCCTTCTCAGTTACTTCATTCCATCAGCTCTAGCTTCTTCAACTGTTCTGCCTTTACTCCCCATGTTTCTGTACCATACAGTAATACTGGTCGCACCACTGTCTTGTACACCTTGCTTTTCAATTTCATTGGCATTTTTCTGTCATAGACTACACCTGACACTCTATGCCAGTTGGCTGCAGCCCCTCTGATTCTAGCTTTGACCTCTTCATTCAGACTACCATTTTCTCAGCTACTCCTCCCAGATACTTGAAGCTGTTTACCTGTTCCACTATCTCCCCTTCTATCTCTATTCTCAGAATCTTCTGATTTCCCCAATTTGCTGCCCCTACCATTGTCTTATCTGTGCTTAGTTTCATCCCATGTGCCTTCAGTTTTGCATTCCATTCTCTTATCTTTTGCTGAAGTTCTAGTTCAGTCTGCCTGTACTGCCACATTGTCTGCAGACAGCAACTTTGTTGATCGGTCCCCTACAACCTGTTTGCTAATGTAGTTCATCATCAGTATGAACAGCAGTGGGCTCAGAGCTGAACCCTGGTGTACACACACTCCAACTAGGAACTCCTCTGTGAGGTTGAACACTCTTCATACTTGAGTCGTTGGTTCCTTGTACGTGGAACATGTCTCAAAAGACTAGTCAGAGTTTACCATGGCAGAGTCTGTATGAGACTGAATGCAGAGAGAGAGTTGTCAGTCTCTACTGGTAACTAAGATTCTTGAAGTCTCTGATAATTGTTATGACTCTCTGAAGTCTCTCAATTTGAGTAATACAGTTAAAAAAATACATGCCAAAAGATGCTTTATATTCAATAACATGCCTGATGAGATAAGACTAAATGGATATCATGACTGCTTTGAATCTAGTGGGGTTGCCTTTGGAAATTAGATGAGCTGGACAGAAGGCTTTCTGAACTGCTTTGGAAACACGATGGTCAGTTTATAACAGTGTTTGATTTGAAGTGTAAATCTCAAGAGTGGTATGTAAAAAAAGTTTTATTTACCAAAATGAACCATGCTAGATTTTTTCACAGTCAATTTCAGACCATTGTCCTTGCACCATTGTTAATAATGTCTAATCCATGATGGAGTAATTGTGAGTCAATGAAAGACTGAACAAGGACACCTAATTTACAGCCATCTGCAAACTTAGATAACCATAGTTCCAGAATGCTGAAGGTCTAAGAAACAGATGCTAAATATAAGAGGGACCAAAACTGAACCCTGTGGTACATCACTGTTAATTTTTTTTTTATTTCAGAATTGCATCTGTGACTCTAGCAATATGCAATATCTCAGACAACCAGTTAGCTATCCATTGCACAGCATAAGAATTTATACTCAGATGTACAGGTCTGTGAATAATGCTTGCACTGGGAAAAGTGTCAAAGGCCTTGGCCAGATCTAGGCATGCTGTATGCACAACATAACTGGTGTCCACTACTTTAATTGCTTTTTCAAATAAATCTATGAGCTCAGAGAGGCAGGAGCTTCCTTTGGCAAGCTGAATTGATGAGGATCCAGGGTTAAGAAATTTTCATTATCCAAATTATTGAAATCTGAGATAATATGTTTAACTTTACATATGAAGCAAGTGAGTCTTATGGGGCAATAGTTATCAGGGTATGTGGTTGGGCCACCCTTGTGTAATGGTATTACACTGGCTGTTTTCCAGGTTATGGAAATGTAGATGGGGGGAGGTTGTAAATTCATATTTGACACTGATAACCTGGATGAGATATTATTTGCTTTTGAAAGGATTGAGAGAACCTGTTCCATATTAATTGAAGGTGGTAGCTGGGATTGTGGAACTTGTGGAATAACTATAACTGTGAGTGGTCTACAATTTGCACTGCATTTGTCAGCTAGATATTAGCAATTTCTTTTAGGTAACAGAGTGTAGTAATAGTGTTATTTATTTTTCCGAGGTGCAGGCAAACATAGGAGGATTGTGGCTGACAAAGTTCGCAGATGACTGCAAACTGGGCGCCATAATTGATACTCCAGCGGACACAAGCATCCTTCAGAGAGGCCTCATAGAATTGGATAATTGGTGCCAGAGCCATGGCCTTAAGCTGAACGCCAAAAAATGTATAGTCATACCCTTTGGGAAAAACAAGGTACCCACAAATTACCACATAGGTGGTAATCCATTAAGTACGGAAGAGGTAATCAGGGACCTAGGGACCCAAGTTGACAGTAACCTCTCATTTCACACTCACATTGCCAGAGTGGTTAGGAAGACCTTCTATATTGCCCACCTTATCATGAAGGGATTCACATCTAGATCAAGAGAGGTCATTGTGCCCCTGTACTCTTCTCTTATCAGGCCCATGATTGAGTACAATGCCCCATTTGGGATGTATCTTACCCGACATCTGCAGCAGTTGGAAAGACCCCAAAAGTTCCTCACCAAGAGGATAAAGGGTCTCAAACATATGTCATATGCTGCCCGGCTGAAGAAACTCCAGCTCTATTCAGTTGCATACCGCCTACTCAGAGGTGATCTATGCCTGACGTACAAGGCCATGTCCAATCCGGAATGAATGGACATGCTCCACCTCAGAAAATCCAAATCCATCAGAGCCACGAGAGCAAGAGATTTGAACTTCAACACAGAAATAAATAGGATGTGCTGGAGGGACAGATTCATAACCCAGAGGCTCCCTACACTCTGGAACAGAATCCCAGTCCATGTTAGGCAGAGCCCCTCACTAACTCTCTTCAAGAGAAATCTTGACGAGTGGATGGGAGATCGTAGGTTTACCCCTGGGTCATCTCGGTGTCACTACTAGACAGAGGCACAGTAAACTAAACCCTAAATGGGTGTAGTATTCTCATCCTAAGGGGTGGTGAAAGCCACACA
This sequence comes from Protopterus annectens, assembly GCF_019279795.1. Lineage (NCBI taxonomy): Eukaryota > Metazoa > Chordata > Ceratodontiformes > Protopteridae > Protopterus > Protopterus annectens. The sequence continues at coordinate 927,318,699 of NC_056725.1, read as the reverse complement.
CACTCTGGCTAAGCTTATAAATGCCCTAGGGCAGATAGCCTAGTACGAACCTATGAACTTATGAACTTTCTGACATAATTAAACATTTGTAGGTAAGTCTGGTTTTAGTGCCTATTTTAGGTTCATACTCAGCTATGAGGTTCCCAATGGCTCCCTCAAGGTCTTACTAATTTGCTTAAGTGAGCTATTATGGTAGGTACGATGAGATTCCTGAAGGCATTAATTGATTTTTTTTAATTGTTATATAATTTATATGTATGGGTATTCCATCATAGGTGCTTGTTTTTAGATTTCTCATTATATTTGGTGCCTTATCAATTCAATTATTTGAGCAGGAATAAAAGTCAAAGGTATAGGCAACAGTTTTAGAAATGGGCTCAATCAGAAAAGGATTATAGTTGAATTTGTTTAGGTCATCAAGTAACTGAAGAAGATTTTTTACTGGAGAAGTACACTAGTTTAAAAATGCCATTGATTTATCTTCTGATTCAGCAAGGTAAAATTCCATATTTGTGAGTAATAGCTCAAGTATACTGGGGTCCCTATTAGGATGGTTAATTGCCTGTAAAACAGAGTTAGAGTTTATAATGTCAAGGATTCTACTCCCGCAATATGTGTATGTGCGTGTGGGTGTATATCTATCTATCTATCTATATATATATCTGTTGTAAATCTTATTGTGCTATGCATCTTTTACCTTTATTCCAGTAAATTAAGATGACTATTCCTATCCTTTTAGATGAACTATAGGAAGAGAAAGAGATAACATTGAATCCAAACTTCCTTGGTTTAATGCAGTTATCCAGAAATAGAAGTGTCTGTATAAATACAGTTATCTAGAAATAGAAGTGCCTGTATAAATGCAACATGTTTATGTGTTTTCTCCTTATGCCTCATAAGAGATTGCTACTCTTTATTGGGCTCCTACAGCACTTAACCTGATGGAAGAGATATGTATATTTTTTATGTTAAATGTGATTATTAAAAATAATAAAAATGTGTAAAAGCATCTCCCATCGATAATCATCACAAGGCATTTCTTACCCTACTATAACTTATTAAATATTATACAAAATGCCATCCAAATGTAAAAATGCAAGCCTTACATAAACATAATCAAATTGGTATATTCGTACTCTCCCAGCCTGCTACACAACTATCATATCTTAGAGATATTAGATATCAGCAAGATGTAAGCTAAATGTCCTCTAAATCAGTACAGTCTTTTGTTTTGTGGGGAATTGTCTTCTTGAGAAACCCTAAACAACAAAGGAAGAATAAAGAAAATCAACTTGTTTATCATGTTTTTGGTCAACTAAAATGTTTTGAAGCTTCTAATTTTCCGGGATAGTTAGAGTCCTCTAATCTGATTTTCTCAGTTTTTATCGTGTTATCACTCCTCAGTGAAATAGCTGTCTGAAGTTCTTATGGCACCAAGTTGTGGTCATAGAAATGTCTTGGACCATTGGCTGCCACCATGCAGACTGTATATGTGAACACTAACAATGACATGAAGATGCTCTCATCCATCAATATTGTGCAGGCTTGCATTCATGTGCAAGCATACCATGTCACTTCACTGGAACCGGCGTCAGTAATATGCCAATGAAGAAAACAGATGGTGACATTAAGTAGTGGCAGTTAGAGCAATAGTCACAATGCATTCATCATTGACATTAATGAGGAAATGCATATTAAAGCTTGAATCTGAAACCAAAGGTGGCTATTTTCATTCTTGCAAACAATATCTGTGCAGTCTCCCTCTCTCTTTCTCTCAGTATATCTGCCACTGTATCACTGACTCACCGACTCACTGACTCACTCACCGACTCACTGACTCACTCACTGACTCACTGACTCACTCACTCACTCACTCACTCACTCACTCACTCACTCACTCACTCACTCACTCACTCACTCACTCACTCACTCACTCACGCTATCTTTTGATTTAGCTACCTTTGTTTTCATGTCAGGATTGCAATGTCAATGATGCTTTCCAGAACCATTTAAAAATGCCATATTTTGCTTTCTCATCACCATGAAATATAAAGTAAAATGTCACAGCTGCACCCATATAGAAAATCCCCACCATCTTTTATGTACATTAGGATGTATTCTAGACTGCCACATCACTTTCTACTGCAAAAATAAAAGAAAGGAAAATAAATAAATATTACAGCAAAGCTTTCTTTTGGTTCAGTACATTTAATACAGCCTCTTCCAACTATTTTATACAACCCTTCTTCATTAGGTGTCACAGAAGAATGCATACTGACATGTCAGTATTTATTTCTTTGTAAAGTTCACTAGATAGGTTTTATACACTATAATGCAAATTACTGCTCTCTGGAAGCATTTTGAAATGCTGTATCTTGCTTCCCATCACCTGAAAGTAAAAAAAAAGGTGTCACTACTCCACTTAAAAAAATGTTGCTGTTTCCAGTGCCACCAGTGCATTAAGATGTAGTTTGCAAGGTGAAGCTACTTTCACTGTCTATTATGCAAACAAGTGAAATAAACATTAGAGCATGGGTTTCCTTTATTGCAGTGCTTTTAAAACTATTTGCTGTTTTATCCATGCCATAACTAGGTATCACAGAATAGCATGTTTTTTTGTTTCCTTACATCCAGTTATAAATAAATATAGGCATGCATTTGTTGTTTTAATCCCAGTTTTAAATGTGATAAGGAAAGCTTATATAGGTGTACTGCATCAAAACAAAAATGAAATCAGTATTTTGCTATAAATGAAATATAAATATAAATTTGGAAAGTTGACTATATCACTAGGTTTTTGCAGTTTTGCCCCTGCTGTCTACTGATCACCATCTCCCCCTTGTCAATCATCCCACATTACCATGGCAAAAAGTTGGCTGGGAAGGAGCATCATTCAGATTGCCATTAAGGGTGGGTAAAGATATTTTTGTTTTTCTCCATGGTCCTAGCTATGTACAGTCAGGCTGACACTGCCATGAAGCATACACTGGGCTGTCCATGGTGCGTACTCCCTCACTTCTATAAACAACCCGCTAAACTGTCACAGAATCAGTGGTGGTTTCACTGTCCTCTGGCAGGGAAATATCATCATCCAGTGTGGCCACAAGTGTGTGTGTGTAGGTCTCTCTCACTCCTTCTGTTGATGAGAGTAGGCCATACTGCAGCACTCCTTCCTGTTCTTGCCGGGTTCCTATAGTGTCATGGTAGCCAATCAAACCCAAACCACCTGGGTCACTGTCAAGGATCCATTCCTCTGCATAGTGGAACCAGTTTATTTGGGAAAGGAAAGTTATACATTCTGTTTTTCTAACACCAATAACTGGATTTGAGAATCCTGGCTATATGATTCATTACCATAACTATATCACTTTTTATAGTGCATAAAAAAATACTGTAACCTTTTCAGCATCCTGTCTCCCTATCAGTGAATATAGATTATAAAGCTGATCCAGTGATTTAAAGTTAAAATTAAGCAGAACTGCCATGTCCACATTATCAGAAAGGCAGGACTAAGCATAAATTAAAGTGATGATGACATCCCTAAATGTCTGTCTTTACATAGTAAATATTAAATATAGGCAAATACAACATATAAAAATGTCCATTGTTCAGATTAAAATAGAAATCTGCCTTGTTCTGACTTCTTTCATATAAGATGAAAAGATATCAGATATGATGTGTGCTGCTTTTCACCATCCTTCAACTAACTAAAGAGAATAGTGTGATTATTAAAAAGCAATACTGTGTTGCTGTCAGTCTCTATTGTGCCATTTTTCTTTTTATATTCAGCACTATTCAACAAAGAATGGTAACTAAAAACTGGTAAACCAAGACACAAACAAGCGAACTTCCCAGACAAGACTCCTTTAATCCAAAATCGTAAGCGCTTTCACTGGCTATAATACGCCAGCTTCCTCAGGCCAACACTTAAATTAAAACACAGTTTAAATAACCAACCAGTCCTTTTAAATACATTTAAAGCAACTTAATCAATGTGTTAATTGCTTAAATACTTGTGACCATGTGATCAACTACTTTTTAAAAACTTTTCCTAAAACACCCTTCTAATAAAAACATAAACATACTGCTGAACCAAGACTTTGCAATCGACTATTCAAAGTGCAAACTTACAAAACCATATATCTACAAATATAAAAAAAATATGAAAAGATAAAAAAGATATAAAAAGATATATTCAAAAATTCTAGACCTAAGCTGAATTAAATCTATGCATTTACATCAATCCAAGCAGGCTTAACAAAGGTAAAAAAGTTGGGCTCCATCAAAATACTACACCATTGTGCCTAATATGTCTTCCAAAAAGACAAAATAAAACCATTATGTGTTGAAAGCTCTAAAAGTATTATTAATTACCCCAATCATAACCTACTCAATTCAACTAGAGCCTCTTATACCCTTTATTTGTTGGTGTCAGTGTTAATCCCTTCATTATGTTCATCTATTCAGGGCTTTCTTTTTGAGAAGGCATTTTATAGATATTTGTTCATTAAGCCCAGGGCACAAATATGCTGTAGTGCGAATCTGCCACTCCAGTTCCGCCTCCTCAAGCCTAAGTTGCCATGCACCTCCCCTAATACTAGGTTCTATCTTTTGCAAGACAATAAACCTAAATCTATGCTCCGGAAATGTCATGACCTGTCTTGCAAGGGCATTAGTGCTTGTTAACCTATCAGTACTATATTGGTGCTCATAGACCCTTTGTTTAAATTTACGCTCGGTCTTACCAATATAGAATGCTTCGCAGTGGGTGCAAGTTGCACTATATACAACTCTTTGGGAGTCACAAGTAAAATGACCCCAAATTTTGTAAGTTCTATCTCTGATGGTAATACTATTAGTAGTGTTAAACTTACATTGAGTACATCTACCACACTTAAAAGTACCCTGTTGATCCCGGGGCACTTTCATTATTCTCTCAACCAAGTACTTTAGATTAGGGCCCCTTCTATATGTTATAGATAACCTTGGACCTAGTTTTTTATTAACCTCATTATCCTGTTGTATAATAGTCCAATTCTTATGCATTATTTCCACAATCCTAGCTGCATCTGTGGAAAAGGTAGTCAAAAAGCTTACAAGCTTTACATCTTTATAGGTTATCGAGGAACAAGTATCTGAGGATACATTTATTAGATCTACATGTTCTTGTTTGTCCTGTATTAGAGGCTGAACATGCCCTGATACTCTTTTCCTACACACTTCCTGTATAAATTGATCTATGAGGGATAAAGGGTATGCTCTCCTCAGAAACATTCGTATGAGGAGGGCACATTCATCCTGAAAATCTTCAAATCTGGACACCACCCTAGCTGCTCTTACTACCTGACGTTTTACAATGGCCTTGTTCTGATGAAAGGGATGGCAGCTAGTAAAATGGAAGAACGTGTTGGTATATGTTGGTTTACGGTGTATTGAAGACCTAAACTGCCTTTTAACCTTGTCCTTACTTAAGTGGATGTCCAGAAAGTTAATTGCATTTTCTTCCACCTGATAAGTGAAATCCAGAAATGAAGTGGACGTGGACAGTTCCAAAATGAACTGTTCAATTCTGTTCCTCGGACCTTTCCACAAGAAGAACATATCGTCTTGGTACCTGGTGTACTAAGCGACATGTTCTCTATAAGTGGAACAATTAAACAGGAAAGAGGTTTCCCAATAGGCCAGTACACAGTTGGCAAAACTACTCCCAATTGGCGAGCCCATAGCAATACCACTTTTCTGGAGAAACAATTTGTTGGAAAAAGATATATAATTGTTTTCCAAGACAATTTCCAGTAACGCTTCTATTAGATTAATGTCTTGGTGTTCCATGCCTTTGGTGAAAAGAAACTCTCTAACCCATTCTATCCCTATAAGATGCAGGATAGATGTATAGAGATCTTTGATGTCAACTGTTAGGAACACATACTGCTCATTAAACTCCAAATTGTTGATATTAGCCAGAAAGTCCCAAGAATCATGACAAATTTGTGATTCCGATGTAACAAATGGTTTTAGCTTGAAGTCAACAAATTTGGCACAAGCATAAGTTATCGAACCCCTACCATCCACGATAGGTCTAAATGGTGGATTCATAACATTCTTGTGTATTTTTGGTGATCCAAACAATGCTGGAACTATCAGGGCTGGCATAGTAAGATAATGATATGTATCCATATCAATAGTTCCCTCAAGAAAAAAGTCACTAAAAATATTTTTAATTTTGTTATAGGCTCCATTTAACTCATTCCTACTTGCATTCACATAGGCTTCACTAGCTAAATGTGTCAACATTTTGGTTTCATAATCTACCTGGTCCATAAAGACTAACCCACCCCCTTTGTCGGGTTTCATAACACTTACATTACAAATGTTTAGCAAGTTGAGAAGATCTCTCTCATTTTTATCAATATTGCTATTTTTGTTTTTATAATTAATGGTACCATTAGTTATACAATATCTAATGTCCATTTCGCAGATCTTCTCGAAAAGTGCCAACACCGGTTGAAGGGGTGGATTGAATAGACTAGAAACTCTAAGGCTTTGTGTTAATCCTGAACTTTGTCCCAGTTCACAAATTAAGTTAAGCTTTCGGACAAAGATATGGGTTAGGTGGGTTAGTCTTTATGGACCAGGTAGATTACGAAACCAAAATGTTGACACATTTAGCTAGTGAAGCCTATGTGAATGCAAGTAGGAATGAGTTAAATGGAGCCTATAACAAAATTAAAAATATTTTTAGTGACTTTTTTCTTGAGGGAACTATTGATATGGATACATATCATTATCTTACTACGCCAGCCCTGATAGTTCCAGCATTGTTTGGATCACCAAAAATACACAAGAATGTTATGAATCCACCATTTAGACCTATCGTGGATGGTAGGGGTTCGATAACTTATGCTTGTGCCAAATTTGTTGTCTTCAAGCTAAAACCATTTGTTACATCGGAATCACAAATTTGTCATGATTCTTGGGACTTTCTGGCTAAAATCAACAATTTGGAGTTTAATGAGCAGTATGTGTTCCTAACAGTTGACATCAAAGATCTCTATACATCTATCCCGCATCTTATAGGGATAGAATGGGTTAGAGAGTTTCTTTTCGCCAAAGGCATGGAACACCAAGACATCAATCTAATAGAAGCATTACTGGAAATTGTCTTAGAAAACAATTATATATCTTTTTCCAACAAATTGTTTCTCCAGAAAAGTGGTATTGCTATGGGCTCGCCATGTGGAAGTAGTTTTGCCAACTGTGTACTGGCCTATTGGGAAACCTCTTTCTTGTTTAATTGTTCCACTTATAGAGAACATGTCGCTTGGTACACCAGGTACCAAGATGATATGTTCTTCTTGTGGAAAGGTCCGAGGAACAGAATTGAACAGTTCATTTTGGAACTGTCCACGTCCACTTCATTTCTGGATTTCACTTATCAGGTGGAAGAAAATGCAATTAACTTTCTGGACATCCACTTAAGTAAGGACAAGGTTAAAAAGCAGTTTAGGTCTTCAATACACTGTAAACCAACATATTCCAACACGTTCTTGCATTTTACTAGCTGCCATCCCTTTCATCAGAAGAAGGCCATTGTACAAGGTCAGGTAGTAAGAGCAGCTAGGATGGTGTCCAGATTTGAAGATTTTCAGGACGAATGTGCCCTCCTCATACGAATGTTTCTGAGGAGAGCATACCCTTTATCCCTCATAGATCAATTTATACAGGAAGTGTGTAGGAAAAGAGTATCAGGGCATGTTCAGCCTCTAATACAGGACAAACAAGTACATGTAGATCTAATAAATGTATCCTCAGATACTTGTTCCTCGGTAACCTATAAAGATGTAAAGCTTGTAAGCTTTTTGACTACCTTTTCCACAGATGCAGCTAGGATTGTGGAAATAATGCATAAAAATTGGACTATTATACAACAGGATAATGAGGTTAATAAAAAACTAGGTCCAAGGTTATCTATAACATATAGAAGGGGCCCTAATCTAAAGTACTTGGTTGAGAGAATAATGAAAGTGCCCCGGGGTCAACAGGGTACTTTTAAGTGTGGTAGATGTACTCAATGTAAGTTTAACACTACTAATAGTATTACCATCAGAGATAGAACTTACAAAATTTGGGGTCATTTTACTTGTGACTCCCAAAGAGTTGTATATTGTGCAACTTGCACCCACTGCGAAGCATTCTATATTGGTAAGACAGAGCGTAAATTTAAACAAAGGGTCTATGAGCACCAATATAGTATTGATAGGTTAACAAGCACTAATGCCCTTGCAAGACAGGTCATGACATTTCCGGAGCATAGATTTAGGTTTATTGTCTTGCAAAAGATAGAACCTAGTATTAGGGGAGGGGCATGGCAACTTAGGCTTGAGGTGGTGGAACTGGAGTGGCAGATTCGCACTACAGCCTATTTGTGCCCTGGGCTTAATGAACAAATATCTATAAAATGCCTTCTCAAAAAGAAAGCCCTGAATAGATGAACATAATGAAGGGATTAACACTGACACCAACAAATAAAGGGTATAAGAGGCTCTAGTTGAATTGAGTAGGTTATGGTTCGGGTAATTAGTAATACTTTTAGAGCTATCAACACATAATGGTTTTATTTTGTCTTTTTGGAAGACATATTAGGTACAATGGTGTAGCATTTTGATGGAGCCCAACTTATTTACCTTTGTTAAGCCTGCTTGGATTGATGTAAATGCATAGATTTAATTCAGATTAGGTCTAGAATTTTTGAATATATCTTTTTATATCTTTTTTATCTTTTCATATTTTTTTTATATTTGTAGATATATGGTTTTGTAAGTTTGCACTTTGAATAGTCGATTGCAAAGTCTTGGTTCAGCACTACATTTATGTTTTTATTAGAAGGATGTTTTAGGAAAAGTTTTTAAAAAGTAGTTGATCACATGGTCACAAGTATTTAAGCAATTAACACATTGATTAAGTTGCTTTAAATGTATTTAAAAGGACTGGTTGGTTATTTAAACTGTGTTTTAATTTAAGTGTTGGTCTGAGGAAGCTGGCGTATTATAGCCGGTGAAAGCGCTTACCATTTTGGATTAAAGGAGTTTTGTCTTGGAAGTCCTATTGTTTGTGTCTTGATATTCAGCACTATGTCATGTGCTGCTTTTTACAGATGCTTTCAAATACATTTTGTTCTTTGTTTTTCAATATGCCACCTTTTTATCTGTAATACTCACTCATAGTAACAGCAAGTGCAGAAATTCAATGGATTAGCTTCCTAGCTGTCAGTAAGATTCTGCTAATCTTAAAGAGGGATACAAAAATAATTATGACTATTTCTTCACCATAACTAATGCCAAATTTTATTTTAGTTTGTCATAGACCAAACCCATGAATGTAGAATACCATAGCATCTACCTTCTGAATGTCAAATATCATAATACTCACCATTCAAAAGGTCAAAATTGGAGGGAAAAAAATAAAAAAATGGTTGTTTCTGTGGGGGGGGGGGTGAAGAAAAAGCCTCCCTCAATCCCCTACACCCCTAGCTAATTATATATAATAACTCCAAGATTGCACTATAGTGGGGAAAGGGCCAATTCCCTAATCCCCACTGTACTGCAATCACACAATACGAGGCTCCCATCCATCAATGTTTCTGATGTCAGCATATGGGGTCTGCCATTCTGATAGTTGTCATAGCCATCCATTGACCTTTTATCATAAACATGTTTTATTTCTGACATGAGAGACCTTATGTGCACCCTGTAATAAACCACTACTTATATTCCTTATCAGTGAATAGTTCAGAATAGCAGACAGTTGCCATTTAGAAATCTGGCCATCTCCAAGAAACTCTTACTACTGTACCTGCCTAAAGAAATGAGTGAAACAATCATCTGAAAGGCAAGAAGCAGTTACCTGTTGTGTGTTACACCTTTAGTTCATCCTTACTTTTGTCCTTATTTTCTCTAGTCCCTAGTTGGGTCAGATCTAATTTATTTGAATTTGGTGTCATAAAGAAAGGGGCTGAAGCCATTAATATGAAGCAGATGACATGAAATCTATTAATAGCTCATGTGTTGGAGGAATCAAATGGGTGAGGGAAGGAATGAGTAACCAACACCAGCTTGCCACTCCTGGGAGGATGGAGGTGGTGCAGTTAGATGCTACGCTAGCACATGCTGGAGAACAGGTATATGTTGCATATCAAATGAGAATATGTGCTTGGCTATGCCAAACAACATTTCACTACAGCCTTCATAGGGACATAAGCAGGAAAATACATACAGACATACATACATACATACATGGAAAGTCATAGCAGGCCCATAGGTATACAAGCGTGCCTCTCAGATAACCCAGAATGGGTTAAAGCCATATCAGGAAAAACTTGATGACCGAGAATGACTTCTTGTGATCAACTCACACATAAAGCAAAGTAATTTGCACATAGATTACATGGCAGCTATGTTGGCAGCCAGTAGGGGAAATAATAGTAATAAAATAATAAAGAAATCATGCATTTTAATTTCGATTTGTTTTGTTTGTTAAATAAGCAATTAATGGATCTTTTTCAGGTCATTTCCATCCAACAAGGTATAAGAGTAATAGTATTTACTTTAGAAGCTCAAAATATTAAAATATCGAAATTCAGTATTTCGAGCCCATAAAGTGGAATCCTGAGAACAGCGAAAACTCAGAAGCATGAAATGCAAAACCTCGAATACCGGCAGTTTTAAATTTTGTGCTTCTGAGGTTTCGCTGTGGTTATGGATTCAGGTGTGTGTGTGTGTGTGTGTGTGTGTGTGTGTGTGTGTGTGTGTGTGTGTGTGTGTGTGTGTGTGTGTGTGTGTGTGTGTTAAGGATTTTGGGTAGGGGCTGTGGTGTGTATCAGTATGTTTTGTTGCTGTGATGTGTGTGTGTGAGGAGAATGTAGCTTGTGTGGTGGTATTTTGTGTGAGTTTGTGTGTAGTGCGAACTCAGAGTGAGAATATTTAAATGGGGGGGGGTGTGAGGGGCATAGTAGAGAGCTTGTGTTTGCATGTGGGGAGGAATGGTGTGTGTGGGTATGCGTGTGTGTGTGTGTGTGTGTGTGCAGTAGAAGCATGAAATTCAAAATCTCCGGTGTGCGAGATTTTGAATTTCGTGGTTCTGAGTTTTTGTGGTGTGAAACATTCGACTTTATAGCTTCGAAATACTGAATTTCGATATTTCAGTATTTCAAGGATAGAAAGTGAATATATATATATATATATATATATATATATATATATATATATATATATATATATATATAGTTTGGTCAACATGGCATTTGATTGACATCTGTTTAATTGACCACATTTGGTTGACTATACAATAGTCAACATGTGTGTGAAATCGGCAATCCCTGGGTAGGGGAATATTCCTTTCCCCAGTGATTATGTGATCTTACAGTTAGTACATAAAATTACTAGGGGATATGGGAGATGTTTGTTTTTTTAAGTAATAATTGTATGCATTCAGAAGCAACTTTGGCACATGTGCACCAGGAAGTCAATCTTTCTGTTTTTGATGTACAGTGGTTTACCTTCAGAATGTCAACATTTGTGTTAGTCAACCAAATGAAGGTATATTACACACACACACACATACACATGCACAGTGGATGTTTTACATTTTATAAGTGATATATATATATATATATATATATATATATATATATATATATATATATATATATATATATGGTTCCCATTCAGAAGCCTGAAACATCATAAGCCTGAAAATCAAAATCCTGAAACCAAAAGCCTGAAAATTCAGAATCCTGAAAACTCAAAATCCTGAAAGCCCAAAATCCTGAAAGACCAAAATCCTGAAACTCAAAATCCTGAAAACACAAATAATGCTAATATGTCACTATAAAGACACTAATATCTACCAACTGACCCTGACCCTAACCCTAACCCTAAGGTCCGTCACTATCGCACACTCACCTGACCCGCCTAACCCTAACTCACTTAAACCACCCTAACCCCAATATTTGTCACTATTGCATACATGCCTAACCTGCCTAACCCTAACTCACTTAAACCGCCTAACCCTAAAATAAAACCAACCGCACACTTACCTGACCCCAATGCATGACCTAACACCACAGGGCTAACAATAGCAAAGCCACAATGACATCAGTATGTCTATTTTGTGTTTTCAGGATTTTGAGTTTCAGGATTTTGGTCTTTCAGGATTTTGGGCTTTCAGGATTTTGAGTTTTCAGGATTCTGAATTTTCAGGCTTTTGGTTTCAGGATTTTGATTTTCAGGCTTATGATGTTTCAGGCTTCTGAATGGGAACCATATATATATATATATATATATATATATATATCTATATAGTATATAAAAAACTCTACAAACCTCTCAACTGTCCCTAAGTTGGAGGAACATTCCTACTTTAAGGCCTGAATTAAGATATCCGTATTAAATTTGGAGGTTATATCCCAATTTTCAGGTTTGATTTACCCCTTCACAAAATTTTCTCAATCCCCCTCATAACATGTGAATTTTGAAGGTGTTTAGTACATAGAAAACCATACTAAATGATTAACGTTCTAGTGGCAACTTAATTTAAAGAAAGAAGTCTCAGTTTATAAATGGAGTTTGGGCTTGCCATAATGGTTAAGGTGTTTATTTACCTCACAGCCACAAGTTACAAGGTTTGATTCTTATCTTTATAGGGGAAACTGGCTAGGCTTAAAATGGCCCTCAAGGACAGCTAGTCTAATACTTGCCTGTTAACCTCTATACATATAACTAACTCTACTATCTCTCTCTATATATAGGAGCAGTAATTTTAGTCGATACAGTCACTGTTGACATCTGTTTAGTCAACAAAATTTGGTTGGTACATGGACAAAAGGTGTGTGAAATCGCACAGTTCACAGGGTTGGAAAATATGGCCTTTCCCCCAAATGTTGCTATCTCAGAGTTAGAATGTATAAATAACAGGGTGTGTGTGTCATGTAGATGGGCCTGACCCCCTGCAAAAAGATGTCTTTAACTGTGTTTTTCTTACTTCAAATGTTGCAGGTGCTAAGGTTGTTGCTTGTTTCTTATAATAGCAGCATGTTGATGTTCAAGTTGTTGACATTTTGTGGTCAGTGTTTTGACTGTTAACATTTGGGTGTTTCAGCTATAGTCAGAGCACATAAATATATATATATATATATATATATATATATATATATATATATATATATATATATATATATATATAGATAGATAGATATCAATAGTATGTGTTAGAGAGAGAGATAGACAGACAGCTAGATAATTTGTGCAAAATGCTCTTAGCTATGCTTTTCTTGGTGCCTGTATTGCCACAACCTCCAGCGTAGTTGCCATTTTATTCCCATTTATTATTACTCAAAAGCAGATTGTCTTTCTTCTGGTTCATCAGTTGAAGCCCTGCCTTGTCTTCAAAGCTCTCAGGCTTTTGTGTACAGATATTTTACTGATGATTCCTCAGTTTGGAATAATCTCTGGATCAGGTCCAGGGCATTTGCAGCATTTTTGGAATCTGTTATAGCTCAAGATCCTTCAGACATTATGTCTTTTTCCTTTGATTTTTACATAATTTGGCTGGGAGCTATATTACATATTGGTACTAAAAGAGATCATGGTTTACTTTTCCAGTCATTAGGAATTCCTAGATTCAAAGTGGGAAGTAACATTATAATTAGCATATATTTTACAGGCAGAAGCATTGTACTTGCCAACCTATTATAACAACATTTAAAGCTGTTTTCCGATAATCCTTAATCCCACAGAACTTATTTATTGTACACATTGTTTTTTTTAGGGTCATTAATAAGGCACACCTCTGTTTGTTTACTAGCAAATACCACACACTGGAAAGAAATTGAAAACTGCTGCACCCTGGATAATTCAAGATGGATGACATACATTTCAATAAATCATAATTTACAGTAGGGTTTCATTGAATAAAATACACCAATAATCACCTAGTAGAAACAAATTTAAAACTAGAAACCATAGTATACTTTGAAGAATTACTGGGTACTGACTAAGGGAAATATGAAAGGAGAATTTTAGCATTTATTTAAGATATGAACTCATAACCTCAAGCATGCCATGATGGTATCACTGCTACTTTACAAACATGAGCCTCTTGATGTTTTTATCTCTTTCTAACCTATTCTTTAAAAAATGAAAAGTTTGTGAATATTGCCCACCAGTAAAGAACACTAAGGTAAGCACATTGCTGTCCAAATGGTATATAGTCCACAACAGCCCATATGGTACAATTACAATAGCAAGTCTAAGTCCACTTGTCCCCATATCTAAAGCATTCTCCTTACATACTTACCCTCTGGTAAGCTTTAAACTGAATAGAAGAAAAGAACTGCTGTCTGTTCCTCAAACATTGGAAAAATAGCAAATTTCACTTTACTGGTTGATTTCAGGCACAGTTAAAATTGTACCATTTACAGTGCTTGGTTCATTATTTCAGTTCCCAGCTGAGGTACCTTGTGAATGAAGTTTTCAAAGAATCCTGTGTTCTTTTTTTTAATATTTTCTCCACAATCTTCAGCTTTCTTCCATAGTCAGATAATATGAGGCTCAGGTGGCATAATCTTAATAGAGGCCTGTTGTGTACGCTGGAATTTTTGTTTGTGTTTCTGGCAGCCATTTACTGCTGATTGTCTTCATTATTGAGAGTAACAAGGCCTCCTGACCTTCTTTAGTACGAGTGATTGGGTAATAGCAGGGGCTGAGGAGTAATCTGATCTTCCCAACTCTTCCATTCTTACTGCTATATAAACCCTGTGTCTTATAAAGGCTCTGTTTGTATTGTGAGGCTCTGGATTGCATTGCATAAGTGGAAATTCCTTAAGATTCCAAGAGCAGGCTAAGTTATTTCTTACACTTATTTCACTAAATTGCACTTCTGAAATGCTTATAATTGTGCTATACAGTTGATCTACTATATTTTTGCACTGTTATAAAGTTTTTTTTATTGTTTCACTGCATTTATGTACTGTTTGAACTGTTTTAACATTACTTAACTGTAAACTGCTTTTTCATACTGAGAGTTGTATTTTCTGTTTGTGATTGCTCTATCCAAACTTTTCTGTGCATTTTTGTCTGTTAAAAGCATTCTCTAGTCTGCTCCATGATCTGTTAAAAACTTTCATTTAGTGGCTACAACGATGAACTGTAATACTGTGCATTTCTATAATTGTTTTTTTTTTATTTAAATTACTAAATTGTAAACTGCTTTTTCATACTGAGACTTGGATTTTCTCTTTGTGGGTGTTCTTTCTATGCTTTTAAAGTGAGGTATCTGTGTTCTGCTCAGGTGGCATAATCTTGATAGAGGCCTGTTGTGTAGGCTGGAAGTTTTGTTTGTGTTTCTGGCAGCCATTTTCTGCTGATTGTCTTCATTATTGAGGGTAACAAGGCCTCCTGACCTTCTTTAATACAAGTGATTGGGTAATAGCAGGGGCTGAGGAGTAATCTGATCTTCCCAACTCTTCCATTCTTACTGTTATATAAACCCTGTGTCTTATAAATGCTCTGCTTGTATTGTCAGGCTCTGGATTGCATTGCATAAGTGGAAATTCCTTAAGATTCCAAGATCAGGCTAAGTTATTTCTTACACTTATTTCACTGAATTGCACTTCTGAAACACTTGTAATTGTGCTATACAGTCGATCTACTATATTTTGGCACTGTTATAAAGCTTTTTTTTATTGTTTCATTGCATGTATGTACTGTTTTAAGCTGTTTTAACATTACTTAACTGTAAACTGCTTTTTCATACCAAGAGCTGTTTGTGATTGCTCTATCCAAACTTTTCTGTGCATTTGTGTCTGTTAATAGCATTCTCTAGTCTGCTCCTTGATCTGTTTAAAAGTTTCATTTAGTGGCTACAGCTAGGAATTGTAATTTTTTCCCACCCACTCTCCCTAGTGTTGTGTGTTCTTATACTTGGTGGCTTTGCAGTTGGCCGCCCATACTGTATATTTGATCTGTGACACTCCTCCCAGTCTAGTGTCATTAGTTCACTCAATCTAATAGAGAACATTTGTGAAGGCCAACCCACTCAGATTTTTATCGTTGAATTAACTTCTGTTCCAGCTTTCTCCATTTCCACTTTACTGGAAAAAAAATTTCTAAGCTTGCTTCCCCCCTTTCCTGTGGCAGGTCAGATATGGATTTGCTGTGTCCAGGACTGTTTGTGAGCTCCTAAGCCCCCCCCCCCCCACACTTAACTGGGGTTAAACTATTCCTGGCGCCATAAAGTCTGTTTTTCAAAATTTTCCTTGCAACTAGCCAGCTTTTTAGTTTTAGCACTCATCTGTTTCTTTTATCTCAGCACTTGTTCAGAACTCATTGTAAGCACTAAATAAGTTACAAATTACTACAGCACTCAACTTTCCTCACTTGTCTAGAGGAAAACAGTTTTTAGTACTTAATAAGCACCTATTCAGGCATGTCTAAAGGTCAGCTCCCGGTGTTTTCTCCTGTCTACCTGATGAATCTGGGCATCTTGGAACAATGCAGCAATTGCCTCATATACACAGTCAACCCTCTCCTCCTACCACCCAACACTACGACCTGTGAGAGATGCACTTATATAGCCAAACTGGAAGCAAAGCTCTCTTTACCAAAGACAAGTCCAGACAGTCAAGAGGAGAAGGTAAACACTTGCACCGCACCACACTCATAACATAGTCCCTCAAAATCTGCACCACCAAAACACACACACAGAACCACAAAACACACACCTACATTTGCAGAGGCTCTCTGTACTAATCTGCCCAAACAGAGACCTCCAAAGCAGAAATGCAAGCAACCTCCACCCCCACAACACAACCCAAATGACACATAGTCCACATACTCAGTGTGCCACATAACTACAGCCCATAAGGCATAACGTACCCAACACTCTAGTCATAGGTGACTCTATAGTCAGGCACACTGATGTTCCACTCACCAGGCTAAACAAGGAAAAAGTTACTGTCAGCTGCCTGTCAGATGCCGGGATCCGCCACATAAAGCACGCACTCAGGTCACTCCACAACAAGTACAAATATGACTCTGTCATTGTCCATGTTGGTGTGAATGACCTCAGACATACCTCCCTGGACTACATGAAAAGAGACATGGAGGAGCTCTCTGATCTTGTAGCCCAGGCCGGTATGATCCTAGCCCTGAGTAGCATCCTGCCATCACCCAGAATGACACCACAGTACAAGGACAAAATGATTGACTTTAACAATTTGCTAAGCTTCTGGTGTCATTCTAAGGGAATCCAGTATCTGTCTGCCTGGAATGACATGATCGACAGACCATGGTGCTTTGCCAGAGATGGCCTGCACCTGTCGCCCTTGGGATTCCGGATACTGGCAAAGGCTCTTGCCACCCCTATAGTGCCTTTTTTAGGCAAGGTTTAAATGACAAATTCACCACCGTAACAGGTACAAGCAAGCAAAATCTGAGGGTAATGCTACTCAATGCTAGAAGTCTAAACCTCAAAATGCACTCACTCGAGGCACTCCATAAAATGGAGAACATTGACATCTGTGCAGTGACAGAGATCTGGTTCAAAGCTCCAGAGAGCACCCCTGCATTACCAGGCTATAATCTTACCACACCTTTCGGCCACCAAACCCAGACTGAAACACTAAAAGTGGAGCTGTGTCCATATTCATTAAGGATATCCACACCTCCAAGCTAGTTGCTCAGCATAATGCATCCGAGATTATCCAAGTTCAACTAACTCTGGGCAAAACCGCAATACAAATTGTAGCTTGCTACAGACCCTCCACCATGCCCCAGGATTCCCACTCCTCTTTTCTTGATACACTGGAAAATATTAAGGTACAACCCAACACTCTAATAATGGGTGATTTCAACTACCCTACCATTAACTGGGAAAACTACTTACGTACCAACTCTTTTGCTCAACATTTTCTGGAAATCATCAATTCCAACTCTTTGGATCAACTTATCCACACCCCCACCAGAGGCAGTAATATCCTAGACCTGGTCATCACCAACATGGGTGACCGGTGTTCCACACCAGAGGTCAGCTCCTTGTTGGTCAGATCCGACCACAAGCTAATCACCCTAGACATCCACATCCCGCTCCCACTGCCCATTAGGAAAACGACCATAAAGAATTTCTCCAAAGCCAACTTCACGCTTCTTAAGACAGAAGTGTCAAACTTCATGACACCCATGCAGGTGGATAATAGCAGTACGACTGCTGAATCCTACACAAATGCACTTTATAAGCAGTTACACAAGTGCATGGATCGTGCTATCCCTAACAGAACCAAGATGCTATCCTCCAAAAAAAGGAAGCCAATCTGGTGGTCTTCTGCCATAAACAAACTCTAAAACAGAAGAAAGAAACTGTTGCAAAAAAGAGTAAAATCCCACGATTGGAGGCACTCCCTGGTCAGCCTCAGTAAGAAGCTGAGATTCCTCATAAAATCCTCCGAAGCTAGTTATGAAAACAAAATTGCCACTGATTCTAAAAACAACCACAAAGCATTCTATAGCTATGTCAAGAATGTCAATGGCAACACTCAGATCTGCTCTGAGTTACAGCACAATGACACTAAATATACAGAACCAATTGATATTGCCAACATCCTGGCAGATAGGTTCAGTGCTAACTTTACCCCCCTCTCACCCCCTAAAGGGCCCATCTTTATACCGGAAGAATGCAAAGTTTCTGTAATCACGGATGCACAGATAAAAACTTCACTCTCCATAGCCAAGAACACAGCATCCATGGGACCTGACAACATCCCAAGGCTGCCTTCTACATGAACTACAGAATGAACTGGCACCCCACCTAAGTACCATGTTCAATCATAGCCTCACCTTAGGCTTTGTGCCCATTGAATGGCGCACCGTGACAGTTATCCCACTCCACAAAGGGGGGGGGGCCACAACAGACCCCAGGAACTACCGCCCCATTAGCCTGACGAGCCTCGTCAGCAAGGCCATGGAACGTATCATCATGGAACTCCTAAACAAAGACATTGGAGATCTCCAAACCCTGGACCCCACACAGTTTGGGTTTGTAAAAGGCAGATCATGTCTCCTAAACCTGATAGACCTCTGAAGTAGTCACCAAAGCCATAGATGAGGGTAAGGTGGTTCACACAGCCTATCTAGATCTCGCCAAGGCATTCAGCATCATCCCCCACTCTGGAATTATAGATAAACTCACTAAACTAGGTATAAATCCCTATGTCACAAGATGGGTTGCCAACTGGCTTACTGAAAGAACCCACACTGTGAAAGTAGCAGACTCCAAATCAGACTTCAGACCAGTGACACGTGGAGTACCACAGGGTTCAGTCCTGGGTCCTCTCCTGTTTGATATCTACTTCCCTGAAGTACAGGCTAACACAGAAGGTCTTTGGCTAACTAAATTCACAGATGACTGCAAACTAGGAGCCATAATTGAAACTCCTAACCTAACGATGTGGACATCCTACAAAAGGGCCATACTGAAACAGATGCCTGGTGTCAAAGACATGGTCTCAAGCTCAATGCCAAAAAGTGCATCGTCATCCCCGTTGGTAAAAATTCTGTACCCATGAACTACCACATATGTGGTAGTCTACTTAACACCGAAAGTGTGATAAGAGACCTTGGGACACAGGTGGACAGTAGTCTCTCCTTTGATAATCACATCGCCAAAGTGGTCAGGAAATCCTAATATGTGACACACCTCATCACAAAAGGTTTCTCATCCAGAAAAAAAGAGGTCATTGTTCCCCTCTACCCATCACTCATTAGACCCATTATAGAGTACAACGCCCCTTTTGGCATGTACCTCACAAGACATCTACAACAACTAGAAAGGCTGCAAAAATACCTCACAAAGAGGATTACTGGCCTCAAACAGATGCCTTACGCAGACCAGCTTTACTCCATCGCATATCGCCTACTCAGAGGCGATCTCTGCCTAACATACAAAGCTATGTCAAACCCAGAACTGCTGGACATGCTCCACTTAAAGAAATCCCAATCCCTCTGAGCTACACGCTCTAGGGACCTAAACCTTGTCACCACAATAAACAGAACATGATGGAGGGATAGATTCCTGTCCCAGAGACTTCCCATACTCTGGAACAGACTACCTATCTATGTCAAACAGAGCTCCTCATTAGCACTCTTCAAGAAAAATCTTGACGATTGGATGGGTAATAGGAAATTCACCCCGGGGATCACTTCTGTGGTTCTGCTTCACAGGGGCATAGGAAAATAATTTTCTTGGGTGGCGAAAGCCAGGGTACATTTTTGGCTAGGCTTGTATAGGCCCTAGGGCCAATAGCCTAGTACCTACCTATGAACCTCTCAGGATAGCTAAAGTGGTGATCCACCATGATGCCTGCACATAAGTGTATATAACGTCGACCACTCAGCATCATATAGTAGACTGGTATCCATTTTAAGCTTGGATAACTGCAGTTACCTCATGGCTTTTACAGAAATAAATGAATCAATAAATAGTTTAAAATTGATTTTGCTTAATATTTAAACTGTCTAGTATCTGGAGGGATGGGCATGAGACTGAAAAGGAAAATTAAGAATTTCCTAACTGTTTCAAAAATAAAGTGCAACTTCTATATACCACTTCTGAGACAGGACTACAGCAGTAAAAAGGAGAGACTTCTATAACCACACTGTTGACCACTTTCATACAAAACCACTGCTACTGCAACATAAAATGGGACTTGACCAAACAACTCAATGATTCCTGTTTAGAAATATGAAACAGTTCAAAAAAGCTGTGTGTGTATATCTCTGTGGGCTTATGTGTCTGTGTGTGCTCACGTATATGTATAAATGGGTCTACTTCAGAACATCAAAATCCGAGATCATTGAAGACCACATCATCGAGACAAAATAAACAAAAACCCACCTCATTGACAGGATCAATGACAACCTTCCCAGGGTAAGTAATCCCTCAGTCAGCAACTCACAAAACCTAAACCACACCATTCTAAACCTGCCCAGGTGAGGGGCTATCTCCCACACCCCCCAATGTGGGGTACTCCCCACAAGCCCCCTAACTAAATATACCAACTCCAAGATTGCACTACAGCTGAGAAAATGGCAAAGTTCAGCTTCATGGCCAACAGGTTACTTACCCTTGGAAGACCTTTGTTGATCTAGTTTGTCGATGAAGTGGGTCTTCATTTATTTCCTCTCGATGATGTGGTCTTCAATGATCTCAGGTTTTGATATTATCAGGTAATCCCATGTAAATATAAATACGTGTGTGTGTGTGTGTGTGTGTGTGTGTGTGTGTGTGTGTGTGTGTGTGTGTGTGTGTGTCCGCGTGTATCTATAGCTATATTTATATCTATGTCTATATCTACATATATATATATATATATATATATATATATGTATATATATATATATATATATATATATATATATATATATATATATATATATATATATATATATATATATATATATATATATATGATACCTGATACCTGAGTATATTTTTAATCGCTGAAACTGAATATCACCAAGACTCAAGTTGCCAGCAAAAATCTACCAATTGCACATTCAGTCATATCAGTAAGAAAACAAAAATTAATATATTGGTTGCAGGAGTCAAGCTCCCCCAACATCTTCACAAAACTCTCTGTCTACCTATATATACCAACTCCAGTGTTGCACAGCTCTGGGGAAAAAGGATATGCAATAAATCTAATTTTTCTACATTCTCCCACATTCTCTGATCCTACATATGGAATAATCTGTGAAATTGGGGAAAAAACTAATCCCTCACATTTCAGTGAAACTCAAAAGTTTGAATCATTTGGTTGAAAAGGTTTTGTGGGTGTAAAAAGAAAAACAAATAATGAGAACCTCACACGACTGTGTGAGTAGATAGGGCACTGATGCATCATTTAATCTGCTTATCACTGTTTGTTTACCTCTCCACACATAATTGAGATAATGGTTAACATCTTACCTGGTGTTCACTTCTTTCAGACTGACAAAATGCCAAACGGAGCAGGAAAATGATCTCCTCTAATCTACAGATAGGCACAGAATGGGACAGTAGGATCATGACATGAAGGGAATACATATTTTGCAATATATTATAATTATGTCAGATAGAATATTTCTGTCTTGATGTCTCATTCTAAAAATTACATTCGGCATGCAAGGAAATAATGAGGAAAGATCGAATGCGTTATGTGCTACTCATCTCAAAGAACGTTTGTCTAAAATGTCATTCATTTGATTGCGTAAACTGCGTTATTTTACAAGTCCTTGGCTTACATGCAATAGAGAAATGAAGTGTCAGCATTTTTGACTTTTCTTCACAATATAAGTATTTATTGATTAAAAGTCAAATACCAGATCCTCTCCCACCCCCTAATCACCCTACACTCTACCTACATCATTTGTTTTCCATTATGGCAATGAAGTTATGAAATGTAGAGCAGCTTTGATCAGTACAACAGCAGGAAAATATGAATAAAGTTACTTTTCACAAAACCCTGTTTACATTTCTGTCAGTCAAACCACTTAGATTTCATTAAAGAATGTAAAGAGTAAAAAAATGACAGTCTAAATTTAAATGATTGATATCCAGCAAAAGTGTCTGCCTTCTGTGCTTACATTAAAAACATGCTAGCCCTTTGACACAATACCGCCAGGACATTCCCTGCATAGCTGTAATCAGCAGAAAAAATAATGTTCAACAGTATTCAGCTTTCATTTATTTTTTGTCATATTAAGTAATACAATAGCACGAACAAAGGCAATTCAGAGCCAAGCCGTAAAACAAAAATGAGAAGAATTCCCAGTAAAACACCAAGTGTTCACTTTTGAAGAGTTATTATTTTTTTCTTGCTCTCAGAACTACTTGGGTGAGGCTTGTACTGACAAGCAAAGTCCTTGCCAGGAATGCAAAATTGTTTTCTATCAAACACTTAATTAGTTACAAAGGAAGTAGGGTTGTTGCATGATAAGTTATGTTTGGTTGTCCTGTCTCTGAAATGAGGTTACTCTCTGTATCTCTGAACTTTAACATCCTAACTACAGGAACATTCTCATCTGAGGAGCTTCCTACTTGTCATTTAATTTTAACACTTCCGCCTGCCTGCTATGGGATTATGCAGGGTGTGTGATATTTATCTTACATGCACTGCATGTCATATAAATGTCTTCAACACAAAAGTATTATTAATAAATTTATTTTCATGAAAACACATACTATATATATATATATATATATATATATATATATATATATATATATATATATATATATATATATATATATATATATATAAATGCTGCTTAACCTAGGTTAATGAAACTAGTGCTACTTGTTTAATATACACAATATATACTGATAAGTTGGCCATTTCAGAAGTGCTAGCAACAAGCAGGCATGAATATAAGAGGCACAGCCAAGGGTTTCTGGGGAAAAAGGATATGCAATAAATCTAATTTTTCTACATTCTCCCACATTCTCTGATCCTACATATGGAATAATCTGTGAAATTGGGGAAAAAACTAATCCCTCACATTTCAGTTAAACTCAAAAGTTTGAATCATTTGGTTGAAAAGGTTTTGTGGGTGGAAAAAGAAAAACAAATAATGAGAACCTCACACGACTGTGTGAGTAGATAGGGCACTATACTGCGGAGACAACAGCTGTGCATGTCTAAATGAAGTAGTATGAATCTTTTCCAGTCATTTTATCAAAGTGAGAGATACAGCAGAATGATGCAAACTAGTCTCTCTATATAGGTGTAACAGAAAAATTAACCCATAGAGTTTACTATAAAGTAAAGAACCAGTGTCCACTAAGCTTGCCTACAGAAGCCTTATGTTTGCATATAGACAAGTTGCACTCATTGATTTTTGCCATATGTGGTATAGTTTATGACTGCAGCCAAAAAAAACTGCTAGAAACAATTGTCCAAGTTACATGCAACCTCTAGTAAATTTTTACATTTTGCTTTGCTTTGCTAACTTTGGCATTTGTAAATGTCCATCACTACAAGTATTGTGTGTGTCAAATGCCGCGGTGGTGCAACAGTAGCGTTGTCGCCTCACAGCAAGAGGTTCTCCTGTTTGATTCTTGGCTGGAGCACCTTCTATGTGGAGTTTGCATGTCCTCCCCATGGTTCAGTGGAGTTCAAATGACATGCGTGAATGGGAGTGCCTTCGTTGAAGGTTGGGTGTCGGGCTGGCACCTCGGCACCAGAAAAATCTACTGCCAATCATTAGCAGACCGGAGTTCCGCTATGGCGACCCTTAACCGGGAAAAGCCGAAAGAAGAAGTGTGTGCATATGTGTCTGTGTCTGCATGTGCTTGTATGTGTGTCTGAGTCTGCGTGTTTATGTCAAGTGACTTAAGTGAAGGAAGTGCTACATATATTTCAATTGTACAGCCATGTGCAAAAACCCTACTACACTCTTAACCATACCTCTCAATCTCTTAGCACCAGAAATCTGGACAAAGCTTAAAATAATGGGAGGGGGGTCAAAGGTTCAAAAATAGGGGCATATTTTCAATATTGCTCCTAAAAACTTAAAGTTGGTGGAATAACAGGATTTCTGTTAGTGTACATTTTCAGAATGATATAAACTTTGAAACTTCAATGTATGTCATTATTTAGTGACTTTAACCTTCTGTGATGCACCAGAAAAACATACATTTCATAAGGAACAGAACAAAAATATGAGGCAAAAATCTGGACAGTTGAGAAGTATGCTCTTAACCCTTTAAGCAATCAGGTTTAGAGAGAGAGTGTTCATCTGAGCTGGCTACATTGCAGATACCTTATTACTGGAAATACACAGCTGTTGCATATGGTGCAGGGTGAATTACATTTACTGTAATATGCAGAAGGTGTTATCAGGTACAGTGTACTGAATGATTTGTACAAGTAAAGCAGTACATGACACACCCCAAAAAGCCATAGTTACATAAAGCATAGCAAGTTTCTGTTTAGTTTCATGAGTTGGCTGTCCAGCTTGGTATGTTCCATTTTAATCTAGTCTAATGAAAAATTTTGCAACAATGCAGCAACACTAGCAAAAATATTACAGCTGCAAAAACATTAAATATGGTATGCAAATTAAATTTAGGCAACTAGAAGTCCAGGAAGAATGCACAGAGACATTCACAAGGGCATAAGGCGGGTGGAGAGGGCGACAGTGAGAATAATAATGGCCAAATGTGTTTGGTTGGAATTAAGATATTAAATGTGTTTAAAGAGCAGATGAGCTAGGCTAATTTTTCTGCTATCAGAAAATTGTAACATAATCGAAGGAGTTGTCCCTTGTGGTTGGTACAGTTAGTGTAGAGGTTTGGTCATCTATCCTTCTAGAAGAATGCCCTTGGTCATTTTTTAATCCTATACTGCATTGCTGGACATATCTATTTATTGTGAAATGGGTCAGTTTACCCAGAATTAATTGGATATAGCTTTGGTCATCTGGCATTGCATTGTAGATTAATCATTTTGTGCAAGACATCAGAACTTTCAGAACTATATGAATTTGGTTTGCATGCCTTCTCTGTGTACCTTCTCCCATATTACCTAGGTACTGTAGAAGCTCCAGCAGTAATACACCTTGCCAATATTCCAATTATTTATTGTATAACTGGGACCTCCACCTCCATGTTAAGGACATTGCTGATGCTGTATAATGGATGCATGTACTATGATTTAATCTTTTATCTAATCATGTTAAAGAAGATTTGTATCAAAGGTAAAAGCTTAAACCCTTACTTAAATATTTGTACACATCCTTCAGCTAACACATCTCTGGCTGAACAAGGGGAGCAGATGTTTGAAAATTTCATCCTACATGCTTGGGAAAGCTTTGGTTTCTTCATATATGATGTGTGAGCCATTTTAATACATATCTGCTTAGACAAACCATTTCCTGCAATTGAGGCCTGTGATACTGAAACAATCTTCTTAGAGGTGATGAAGCCTATAGAAATGACTTTAAGCCATTTAAAATAGGCATCAATATTATAGACGCACAGAGTACATCAATGGCCATACAAAACAAGTGTAAATCTACTGCCATGGATTTGCTGGCCATTTAGGAACAGTTTGCATACAGATCAGGCTGTTGTTGCATCTTCATTTTTCCTTGACTATATCCAGATACCATATGAAGTTGTTAGCTAGAAATTATATTGATATAGTTCACAGAAAGCCCTTGCAGACAATTAGGTCTAATATTCTAATGAATGGTTTGGGTTGAATTACCATTTTGGAATGACACAACAACACAGAATCATATGGTTATTTTCTAAACAGAAATGGATGGTACATTGAAACAGCTCCTTGAGCCAGCTTCTTTACACATGGTGGACAACACTGGACCAGATGTTATCTCAATAAGGCACCTGTCACTGGCAACTGATCAGATATTGATGAGTAAAATTCATCCCAAAGGGTTCTTCTGCTGGTTCTTCTGCTCTCACATGTGGTAGCTGTGAAAGTTATAAGAAATGCCACGTTTCTTCATTTCTTTATATTCAGAATTTGCTCCTAGCAGTAGGGTCTGTCACTGCAGAAATGCTGCAGTGATGAATGAACACCATTGAACAAGGTCTCTTGTTCTAAAATGTTAGGCCAGAAGCTGATGTTCAAGACTGCTACCAATGTGAATCTCTTCCCACACAAACATTGATTAAACCTCTTCATGCTGCAGACCATACTAAAGTCCAAAGTGCCACTTTCAACATAATTCTCACAGCTGCTCTTAATAATATTTGGTTTTCTCTTTACAATCTGGTAATGTTTTCAAATGAATAACTGCAATCCCATAAGGCAAACTGTCACATGGAACCCTAATAGATATTTAATGATCAAAGTATGCAAGCACTTGATTCAGTGAAATCATTTTCTGGTCTCCCTATTGAAATATAGCACTCAAAAGGCTGAGTGGCAAAACATTAAAAAAAAGACAAAACCTGGAGAAGTGCAAATCTCAAAAATCAGTTTTGTCCTTAAAACTTCTTTTTGTGGGGGGGGGGGTGTCATGCCCCCAAACTTATATATACCAACTCTTAGAATGACATACCTTGGAGAAAAGGGAATATTCTGAGAAATGGCATCTTGGACTTAGTATATATAAATCCATTCTTTCTGTCATTCAGACAGAATCTTATGTGCTTCTAAAATATCCTCCATATCATCTGGTGACCTCTTACAATAAGAAATTACCTCATTCTAAAACTCACATTCCCTCTGCCTAAATACCATAAATCATTATACTAAGGTCCTCAATGGGTTGCATAAAATGGATTTTATCATCACTGCCTGTCAATAGCTTCCAGTCAATATAACACAAGGTATATTAAGTATTCAGTGTAGTACTTAGTCCAGATATCAGTCCAAAAATAAAATGTTTGCACTGAAATATTATTTTGCATGCTTTAATAATTAACCTGTGGAATTCATCAACTATGGTGCAGACTTCATGTGATGCCTACATGATGTTTGTGTTAGATCGATGAGCAGTGGTACTAATCATATATGTATACTGCTCATCACACTTGTTTTAATATAAGCATGTTTTCATGGCCAGCAACAGTGTTTGTGGCCAGGAAAGCATGTTGAATGGCACAAGCACACACAGTAAATGAACAAGCTTCCATATGGACAATCCTGTTAAGCGTGTTCAAGTGGACAGCAGAAAGAGGTACATAAGGCAAATAATGCAAGCTGTACCAGGCAGGGAAAGTGTATTGAGTGTAATGTGCACATAAATGAAACATATGAATACAGAAGTAAGCAAAAGTGTAGGGGAAATGGCAAGGGTGAGCACAATAGATGTGTTTTTCAGACAAAGTGTATTGAGGACAATGTGCACAGAAATCAAAGAGGTGTAAACAGACATATGTAATAGGGAAGGGTAACTGTTCAAATTCTAGTAAGACTATTGATGTGTAGGTGCTTATGTTACAAAGAAAATTTTGTAATAATAACATTTTGTAATAAGTATGTCATAATAATTAATGGTGGTCACAGTTCCTGAGCAAATTCAGGTAAAGAAAATCAGACATAATATTAATAGGATGTGACGGAGACACAAATTAACACTGCAACGGAGGGGATTACATGACATATAAATGTCATTAACATGCTGAGTTGAGATGAGAGTTTGCAAGGACAGTACATACGTTGTAGGATAGCTACACATTTTGTCAATATAATATGCTGGAAAATAGATATGCCTTAAAAGCCACAATCTCCATTTGCATGAATTAAGCCCATCCCATCAGTGTTACCACTGACCTGTGTATTAACTGTGTGCAGCACAGAAATAGGCCTAACACATGTATGAGGAGGATCACCCTTGAAGTGAATTATGCACCTCAATATTTTAATGGTTATGCATTCCATATGTAGGTGTGTGTGTTACAAATGTGTGAGCAGAGTGTGACATATGTAAAATCCTTGTGCAAGGCACTCCTGCCTGACATAGTTATAGTGCAGAGAGATAAGAACAGATGCAAGCACCACACTATGATGTAATGTATTCCTCAGAGCTTTGTTTTGTCAGCATCTGTCAAAGGAATTATCAATGGAATTGTTACAAACAAACAAAATTATGTGTGAATTAAAAAAAAAAAAAAAAGATAATATAATGAATGTCATATCAGCATGTCAGCCTGATGGCAATTAAATAAGTATGCTCATATGCACACAGTTGTGATCAGTCCTATATCAATGTTCCATGGCCAAGGAAGGTTTCTCTTTATGTTGGTACACATACCACCCAAGAACTCGAGCACATTCATGA
This sequence comes from Protopterus annectens, assembly GCF_019279795.1. Classification (NCBI taxonomy): domain Eukaryota; kingdom Metazoa; phylum Chordata; order Ceratodontiformes; family Protopteridae; genus Protopterus; species Protopterus annectens. Next base: position 927,289,855 of record NC_056725.1, on the reverse strand, counting down.
ACACCACAGTTCTTAATTTATGTGCCAAAGTAGCACACTCACTATGACATTGGCAGAACAAATGCCCACTGCCATGAAATCCAAATCTACTCTCTCATGTGTTCATGCAGCATATCAAAGAATAAGACTGATGAGATGTAATGGTTGTTGTGCGATGCCAATACAATTAGACAAAATTAATCCCTATGCTACAATTGAACATCAAGCTGTACAACTTCTCCAACTAACAACATGGCTTTTAATCATATGTGCCACAGTGGAACTCCTATCACACCCTTTGAACTCTACCTATGTGAAATCATTCAGTCAGCTGTACTTTATTTGCCCATAATTTTTATCTGGTAAAATGGATGGGGGAGGCCTCTACCACTCTATACGTACAAAGTATAATCTAGGGGGATGTCTTTCCTGCAGAACAGTTAAGGACACAACTGCTTACAATCACTCAGTGCTTGTTTGCAACACTTGCTTAAGCATTGAGAAAATCAACACCATGGTGGGATCAATAAGGAGGCATCTTATTACAACTGTTATGGAATGACAATCTATTCAAATGACAGCATCAGTCATCAATAGAGCCTTCCCAAAGGAAACATAGAATACATTCTTGTAACAGGAAACAACATCTACACATGAACATAGCACATGTGGGTGACAACACTGTTAACAACATGTACACTGACAGTAAGCAGTGACGTCGGGATTTGAACTATATAGCTAACATCACAGGCTAATGAAGGTTTCCAGAAACTCAAGAGCAACTACTGATTTTATTTCACAACTGTGACACTGCACATTTAAATGTATGATATAACCATTGGTTTTACCTTCATGTTTCCACTAAAAAGTGCTTGCACAATACACTGTACAGATATACCTCATATATGTATCTGCAGCCTGTTCTGCATAGTAAGAAGAAACAGACTTACAGATGACAGTCATTCCTGTATTCAAACTCCCTTCCTATGTACTAAAATAATCTACGCGAGTGTATTATATGCACATGCCACAGGAGAAGTCTGACTGCATTCAAACTATACTGCATCTTTGAAAGGATGACATTACCTGTGTCATGCATGCAAGATGTGTGTGCAAAAATGACTTCTACAACTATGTGGGATTCTAAAAGTTGTCACTACTAAGAGGTGTAAGAAACTCCTGACTCCATTTACATTGTAACACACGCACACACACACACACACACACACACACACACACACACACACACACACGCACACACGCACACACGCACACACGCACACACACACACACACACTCAGGAGAGTCTCACTGCAGTATCCTAACTCCCTACCTATCAAATGACACAATCTACACACAAGTGTATTATATACACATGCCAGAAGAGAGATCTGACTTTAGTGGTGTGCAAGTGTATTAGTGAAATGAAAACCTCATCAGTGTGTTGCAGACAGTATACCTTTGCAGACAGAGTAAAAACGAGATGCAGGATTGATCTGACCATATAAATGTTTTAAGAGAGTATGAGTCAAATAAGCACAGCTGTTGAATTAATCTTCCAATGATGCTGTGGACCTACCATCACACACACAGGTTGATTGTTGTGAAATTAGAACCTCCTACCTATCAAATTATGCAATCTAAAAGATGTAGTACGTAACGCAATTGCCACTGCAGAAGTCTGACTTCTATAGTGTGAGAGTGTACTTTATACAGGATGACATCAGTATTATGCTGCAGAGTAGATGATGCTGGGAGAAGGGTCTGACCTTGATGTGGGCTCACCCTGCAGTGTAAAGGTATCTCCAGGGAACTACTTCATTGAGGACAGCAATACTTAAAGTCATATTTGCACAACTCAAACTGACTACTGTGAGATTTGAACCCCCTACCTAACTAGTTATGCAATGTGGGGGACACATTATTTAACACAAGCACCACCACAGAAGTCGGATTTCTACAGGGTGAGAGTGTACTTTACAGAGGAGGTGTTGTCTTGCAGAGAAGATGATGTTAGGAGAAGGGTCTCCCTTTGATGTGGTCTCATCCTACAGTGTAAAATCTTCTCCAGGCTACTATTTTATTTAGGCCAGCAGTATGTAAGGTCATATTGGCACAAATATATATATATATACACAGAGACACACCCACACAAGTTGAATGGTGTGAGATTAGAACTCCCCACCTATCTAGTTATACAATCTGGAGGACACAGTACTTAATACAAGCATCACCACAGAAGTTTGTCTTTTACAGTGTGGTAGTGTAGTGAAGATATGAGTAGCTTCTCATTCTGTGTCAGAGAAGATATTGTGATGTTGAAGGTTTTGTGCAAATCCATATTTGTTGATATGAAGGAGTAAGTGCAATCTTATGAAAAATAATCAATACATACTGCTGATTAATGTCAGCTATGCAGTCATTAATGTATATTGCAGAAATGAGAGTGACATATACTTGTTCTGTCTACATGAGAAACACACACTTGTGAAACACAGGGGGACAATGAAGCACTCATGATGATGCTATGCAAACCTTAATGAATGGTACTGATATTAGCAATGGCATATGCTCATACATGGGCAATGTGGACTGTCAATACCAAGTAATACTTAATGGTCCAATGCAAGAGGGATAAATAATTATGAAGTGTGTGCCAAGGCTCTGTGATTATTTATCATTTGTGTCAGTGCTGCAGTGCAGACCCAAATGTCCAGAATGAAGTGGTCAGTTTACCACACAGTTCACTGCAATTCATACAAGTACATTAAGCAGTTTCCATGTAATGAAGTAATATAATCCAGTAACAATATTTAATTTTGGTCAAAATCTCTTCCTAAAGTGCAATGCTGAGAAAAGTATTTGCGCAGATGTTGGAAAAGTGTCGAATGTATGATTATACTTTGATTTGTTGAACTCGGACTGTGAAGTACCAGTGTTTAGTGGTGTTCAGTGGTGCTCCCTGCCAACCTTTGCGCAAATAAGAATCAGAGAGGAAATGTGATTCCGATTACATTTACAGCAGATCTGTTTTTATCTTCGCATGTTTTATTATATCTTTCCTTGTCAGGGCCAAAGCTTAATACAAAAATGAAGTATTGAGCTTTCCTTCCTCATTTGAGTGATGTTAGGTGGCAAGCAAACAGAGTTCTCTGCTGAAGGAAAAGTGAAAACTTTATTTTGGTTAGCCGTCTATAGAGCAAACGTGCTTAGTGGTGATGTTCAGCCATCAGCACTCTGACAATGGACTAAACGCACCTGTCAACCTAACTTTCTTGTGGCAAAACGTGTAACCTCACTAAGGTAAGTGAAAAAGCAGGGTTCAACTTCAGTATACGGGTCATTTTACAAAGGGTGTCAGAATATGATTATCATAATTCATTTTGATCATGACTTTAAGAATACGTAGGAATGACTATCATAAATATGTTGTAATGCAAACACTCACTACATTTTGCAATAACATTTAAAATGCCATTAACATTACATACTGCATCTGTTTGTTGCCAGACTTCGCACGAATGTTTGAGGGCTACAACTGAAACAATAAAAAGGGTTAGACAGAAACATGGGCAACACATTTACAGCAAAGACACTTATAAAAACAGGCAGTAGGAGTTTCACCAAAGGGTGGATTTGAACCATTGTCATAAAGATTAATAATTAAGTTTATAGACTTGAGCATTATCTCAGCTCAACACACAGGAAATCTTACTTCACCTGTCTCCAAATCATACTTTTGAAGAACCAGTGATAATGTATTCAGCCAACAGAGGATGTAGGAATTTTTCTTCAGCAAAGTAATGGCAGCATGAAAATGTTGTAACATGACATTTACATCCATACGCATAATGGATACTCAAGAGTATAAAGTGGTTAGAGAGAATGGGTAAAGACAGGGACAATGTACAGACACATATGAAATGGTGGTGTTCTGGGTCATTACTACCAATCTTTATGGTATATCTGCAGTATTCATCTGTTATGCACTGCATTATGGTATATCTGCAGTATTCATCTGTTATGCACTGCATTATGGTATATCTGCAGTATTCATCTGTTATGCACTGCATCAGTACACTACATGATGGCACTAGGGATCAAGAAGCCAACATCTCATTAGGACATTCCTAGAAAAGAGTGGCTTACTAAATCTTCCTTGTGGTCATGATTTTGTTTGCAAATTCTTTTTGCGACATTATTCCAAATTTGTTAATTAAAGGTCTTAACTGGAAAAATTAAGATATGTATCCTGAAACATGTCATAGAAATACATTACAGTATGAAATAATGTGACGTATATCTAGATTTGAAACCCTAATGCTGTTTTAAAAAGTGAATCTTCGAACAAATGATTAATGTCAGCACTCCACAGAAGTTGCACGTAGTTGCATCCAATAGTTACACAACTGTTGGAGTAACTGTTGCCAATTATTTCCTTTAATCTGTTTCTAACACCATAGCATGTTTGAGCACCTTTCCATGAGGATAACCAAACTACTGCACGTGATGGCAACAACTGACCAGATTTTGTCATAAAACATGAGCGGCCATTCACAGTCACTTGGCTTTGGTGTGCAATGCCAACATCCATGCAAATGCTGAGGAAAAAGAGAAGACTTTCTTATAGGCCATTTCTGGCCATCTGTGTTGTGTGTGAATCTATGTTTTGACCAGATTAAAAGTGTGAAAAATGAGTTTACAGGAAAGGGGTGAAATGGGGGGAAGCAAACAGAGGGGAGGACACAGTGGAAAGAATAGAGGAATTTTCAGTAAGGTAGTGGGAGTGAACCATAGCTATCGACATCTTCACAACATAAATAAAGAAGTGTAGACAGAATTTACTGAATTTGGACTGTCACCCTACCAATGGTAAGTGACAACAACAGAATAATGTTGTAGCATTTCTAAACTCATCCTCTCATTGGCTAAGAATGTCCTTCTTGCACCATTTCAGTTCACTATAGCGACAACAATTGTCTCCAGTGTATGGGATGCCAGTTGCACTGAAGACAGCTTTGGCTAATCTGTTCCAAGCCTTATTCTTATACTGAGATCCAGTACAGTCCCCTGGCAACAGCTTACAGCTGTAGTGCTTCATGAGGAGTGCCACAAAAATCCCAGACTCCTCAACCCCCCCATGCTTTAAATGCAGCACCATCAAGCAGCAACTCTGTCTGAACTGGTGCCAAATTTCAATGTCCTGTTTAACAGCCAGTGCACAAACATGCACAACCATGCCAACTGTATTTGCACAATGGAAAGTAGAGGGAGATGCATTGTCAAACAAAGAGGAAGATATTTTATCAAATAGCAATGAAGGTGTGAAACGTGGCAGTGAGATTTGCCAAGTGTGATGCTCACCCTATTCACACGTTTTTAGATCATCATCACTGACATGCTTAATAGCTTAGCTTGTTGTTATTGGTGCTTTGGAGGTTAAATAGGATGACTTTGCACATAACTGTCTGGAATTGCACACTGTAGAAAGTTAGTTGACAAATGTGGGAATCAAACCTAAGTATTAAAATCTACATACACCCTAAGTATTAAAATCTACATACATTTCAAGCAAGGTGATTATTTTGTCACTGCTACAGGAGAACTTGTTTATTAATTTAGTTTATTATTAATTAGTTTATTATTATGAGACATACCTCCCTGGACTACATGAAAAGAGACATAGAGGAGCTCTCTGATTATGTAGCCCAGGCAAGTATGACCCTGACCCTGAGCAGTATCCTTCCTTCACCAAGAATGATGGCACAATATAGAGACAAGATGATCAGCTTTAACAATTGGCTTAATGTCTGGTGTCATTCAAAGGGGATCCGGTGTCTGTCTGCCTGGGATGACATGCTTGACAAGCCACGCTGCTTCGCGAGGGACGGCTTGCACCTGTCACCCCTGGTATTCCGGATATTGGCTAAGGCTCTTGCCACCACCATAGTGCCTTTTTTAGGCAAGGCTCAAATTCTAAACCTACCACCCTAGAAAACAAAAATGGGAAGAAACTGAGGGTAATGCTGCTCAATGCCAGAAGTCTAAATCTCAAAATGCACGCACTCGAGGCCCTTCTCAGTATGGAGAACAACGATGTCTGTGCTGTAACTGAAACCTGGTTCAAGGCTCCTGAGAGCACCTCGGCACTATTAGGTTTTACCTCATATCATGCGTTCTGGCCCCAAAACCCGGACCACACCACAAAAGGAGGGGGTGTATCCATATTCATAAAGGATACCCACACCTCCAGGTTGGTGGCAATGCACTAAGCTTGAAACCATCCAGGTGCAACTAACCATAGGCAAAACTGCTCTACAAATTGTAGCATGCTACAGGCCACCCACTCAAACTCAGGAACCCCACACAGCCTTCCTGAAGACACTGGAGGGTATAAATGTATCTCCAAACACCATCATATTGGGTGACTTCAACTACCCGAATATAGACTGGGAACATTACTCAAGCCCTAACTTTCTAGCCCAACGGTTCCTGGAGTTCATAAATTCAAATGCCATGGAACAGCTAGTCACTGTTCCCACGAGAGGAGAAAATATACTAGATCTCATTATCACAAACATGGGGACAAAATGCTCCACACTGGAAGTATATCCCTCATTGGTGAGATCTGATCATAAACTAATTTCACTGGAAATCCACATCCCGCCCCCACCCCAAACAAAAAGACCACAGTGAAGAACTTCTCTAAAGCAAACTTCACACTACTCAAGACTGGTGTGGTATCCTTCAAGGCCCCTGAGCCAGTGGAAACCACAACCCAAGCTGCGGAAGCCCTTACAAATGCCTTCTATGAACACCTCCAGGACTGCATGGATCAGGCAATCCCAAATAAAACCAAGACTCTTTCCACAAAGGGCAAACGTCCAGTCTGGTGGACCCCAGCCATTAACAAACTTTACAATAAGAGGAGAAAGCTATTACATGATAGAACAAAATCCATAAAAGGGAAGTCACTCCTGATCATTATTAGTAAAAAAATACGACCACTCATAAAATCAACTAAGGCCAATTTTGAGAGAAAAATTGCCATGGATTCAAAGGACAATCATAAGGCCTTTTTCAGCTGTTAGGAACCTGGGTGGAAACTCCCAGATATGCTCAGAATTAGTACAAAATGATACAAAAATCACTGAACCCACAGACATTGCCAACATACTGGCAGACAGGTTCAGTGCAAACTTCACCCCCCTCTCCCCCCCTAAAGCAGAGATAACTATCCCAGCGGAGTGTAGCCTCCCAGACATCTCAAATGCGCAGGTGAAAGCTGCTCTCTCTCTAAAGCTAAAAACACAGCATCAATGGGACCGGATGGTGTCCCCGGCTGTGTGCTACACAAGCTAAATGAGGAATTAAACCCGCACATAAGGCAGCTGTTTAATCTCAGCCTTACCACAGGATACATGCCCAAGGAGTGGCGTACGGCAACTGTGGTCCCAATCCACAAAGGCGGTGCCTCTATGGACCCTGGTAATTACTGCCCCATAAGCTTAACAAGTCTAGTCTGCAAAGCTATGGAGAGGATCATAATGGAGCTCATAAACAAAGATATAGGGGACTTGCAGACATTGGACCCGACCCAGTTTGGCTTCGTCAAGGGAAGATCATGCCTTTTGAACTTGGTCGACTTCTTCGAAACAGTCACCAAGGCCATTGATGAGGGAAAGGCAGTCCATACAGCCTACCTTGACCTTGCAAAGGCTTTCGACACAATACCCCACTTGGGTATTGTAGAAAAACTTACCAGCTTAAATGTAAACCCATATGTCACAAGATGGGTTGCAAACTGGCTTAAGGACAGAACCCACAGGGCTAGAGTTGCTGGCGCTATGTCAGACTCCAAGCCGGTTACAAGTGGTGTCCCACAGGGCTCGGTCCTTGGCCCCCTATTGTTCGGCATCTACTTCTCAGAAGTACAGGCCAACATGGGAGGACTTTGGCTGACAAAGTTTGCAGGCGACTGCAAACTGGGCCATAGTGGAAAGTGCATCGGACAAGGATATCCTTCAGAAGGGACTCACGGAAACAGATAGCTGGTGCCAGAGCCATGGCCTGAAGTTAAACGCCAAAAAATGTATAGTCATACCCTTCGGGAAAAACAAGGTAACCCCAAGCTACCATATAGGTGGCAATCCACTAAGCACAGAAGAGGTTATCAGGGACCTGGGGACCCAGGTTGACAGTGGCCTTTCTTTGACACTCACGTTGCTAAAGTGGTTAGAAAGACCTTCTACATTGCCCACCTGATCATGAAGGGATTCACATCCAGATCTAGTGAGGTCATTGTTCCCCTGTACTCTTCACTTATCAGACCAATGATCGAGTACAATGCCCCATTCGGGATGTATCTCACCCGACATCTGCAGCAATTGGAGAGACCCCAAAAGTTCCTCACCAAAAGGATAAAGGGACTCCAAAATCTGTCATATGCTGCCAGATTGAAGAAACTCCAGCTCTATTCAGTCGCATACCATCTGCTCAGAGGTGACATGTGCCTGACATACAAGGCCATGTCCAACCCGGAATTAATGGACATGCTCCACCTCAAAAAATCCAAATCCACCAAAACCACTAGAGCAAGTGACTTAAACCTTAGCACGGACATAAATAGGATGTGCTGGAGGGATAGATTTATCACTCAGAGACTCCCTATGCTGTGGAATAAAATCCCGGTCCATGTGAGGCAGAGCACCTCGCTGGCTCTGTTCAAGAGAAATCTTGACCTGTGGATGGGAGATCATAGGTTTACCCCGGGAATCATCTCTATGTCACTGCTGGACAGAGGCACAACAAACTAATGGGCACAGTATTTTTTCATATAAGGGGTGGCGTAAGCCACAAAAATTTGGGCTAGGCTTATAAATGCCTTAGGGCAGATAGCCTAGTATAAACCTATGAACCTATTACAGATAACCTGAATTCAGTAATAATAGAGATATGCTTCATATAGGCCTGAATGTAAATTACTTTCAGAAGTCCTTTGAAATGCATTCCATGGAAGAGGCAGTATTACTGCTTTGATGTATGTCAGATGGATAGACTTTCTTGAGCTGAGTAATACAGATTGGGTTATGATATATACGTACTTCACTACACATGAAGTCCTATATGCAGACTTGGACTATGTGAGGAGTGAAAATTACTTCAACTTAAGTATTCTGCCCATCATAGATATGCATCTGCATTTTTAAATCATTATCATAGCTATCTTGCTTAAACAATTATACACATTCAGCTGTTTTCATAAGTAAATCATTAATGAGACATGTTCCCTAGAAAAATGTATTTATCAAAGAATGAATGAGATATTTCTTGCAATTAACATAATTATGAGAGTCATTTGTATCTAGTGTTACTTCCTAATGAAAGTGTTGTTTGAAATTGCATTCTGACACCCACTGTAAAAAGAAAATATTCTGTGGATTTAAATCCTGGATCACCTGTGTTCTGTCTCTAAAGTCAGTGCTCTTATACCTTGTGCCACAGAGACATTTACACAAAAGGTAGATGTTCTCCACTCGGTACACTCCAGAGTGCTGACATCCACACATCTCCACTGCTCCTCGTTGCATCACAGAAGGTTGCTCAATTAAAAATGTTTGCTTTTCTCCTTAAGCAGGTAAGCTTGATAACGTACTCCTCAGCAGCGAGCAAGTGCACAAGGCAAGAAACAGAAAAAAAAAGTTGTGATGAAAGTGAGTCATAAATTGAGTAATTTCTGCATTCCCTTCACACAGTATGGATTTGAACCCCATAAATTCTGCTATGGGTCAAAGTCACTGCATCTACAGCTTGTGTCACAGAAAGTGGTATGCTCACTCAGTACAAATACTGTGCAATTAGTGCAAAACTGTTTGCATTAATGGAGATTACAGAAATGAAATTATTCATTCTTTCCTTAACTCATGAGTCCTCTTTGTGCTCTGCTACGCAACATGGAAATTACACAGAAAATAAAAAAAACAAGTTACATTTTCACATTTGTTACAAGCATTTCAAGTGGCATGTGGCTTCCAAGCTGCATCCTTTATCCTGATTCTTTAAAATCATATCATTTAGCCCATGTGCCACAATGATACTTGGATGTAATGAATAATTTCTTCTCTTACTGCTGTTTAGAATACTGTAGCAAAGCACATGTGCGCTATTCTAAAATGTACTACTGATGGCATGCAAAATACAATTTCTCAGTTTGTACCTTGGGCAGTGGACTCCCATTCACTGTTTCAAAACAGTGTCAGTGCAAAGTGTGCTTTACCAAAACATGTGCAAATGAAGTACTAATATAGTAATATCAGGGCTTAATAATGAAAATATAAGATCATGAAGTTTCTAGATCAGTGTGTGTTACAACCTAATCATATGCTCAGGAAATTTTCGTCAACTGTCAGACAGCACACTATCTGAATTTGAACCCTCAATTCATGCAATAACACACACTCAGTTGTATTTCTTATCTCTCTTTGCTGCCAACACCAACTTTGAGTAGTAATCAGAAAATGTACATACCATACAGATCTGACATAGAAGGTAATCAAATTACAGATCCAGAAGAAGAAAGATTACAGAATGTTCTTTTCTCATTTACTTGAACATAGCTAGATGAATGCAATATCTGACAAATAATTTAGGCTAATAATAGCACAAACCATATTACTGTAAGGTTGCCAACACTGCCAGCTATTTCTTCTGGTTATTTTCTGAGCATCTTCTCCTTTCAGCTTAACTACAGAAATGCAATGTCATGGGCATTATTTGCATCTTTGTTTCAATGTGTAATATAGCTGATTTGCATTTCAAACACATGTTTAAACAGAGGATGGAGAGTGGGCTATTAGTACAAGAATATCAATGTTCATGTTAGAAATTGCATGCTGACACCCACTTTAAAAATAATTGTTCTCTGGATTTAAACCCCGAATCACCTGTGTTCTATCTCTAAAGTCAGTGCAATTATACCTTGTGCCATAGAGTTCTTCTATGTCATATCTGTACGGTATGTACATTTTCCGATTACTACTCTCAGGTGCTTACACTTTTCATTTTATGTGTCCTATGCATGATGCACTCAATTCAGAGAGGAGAGTACATTCAGTACTGTTTGTTATAGTCAGAGTAGACATAACATTTGCAAGCCATTAGCAGCTAAAATAGTCATTGCTCCTCACTGGAGTCCTAGGGTGTGTGCATGCAATTGTGTAAGTACTTATATAAAATGTATATCCCTAAACCAAGTGATTTTTTTGTGTAATCAGGAGTGCTAATGATTTAACACCTCATTTGCATCTTCACAGTGCTCACAGGACTGAATCTATACCCTATAAAGGTAATGGTGTAGCTATGGAAGTGGAAGGAGGGGAGACTGATAGGATACAGACAGACTATTACTGCTAGTTTCTTGGAGGAGATTGAGCTACAAATTACTGCACTATTTCATAAGGTATGTTTGTCCTCTTCATAAACTGCTTTTATGTTCACATTTGGAATGTATTTCAATATACAATAGAAAAAAAGAATTTTGATACGTATGTAATTTTTCATTCACTCCTGATATACTGAACATATGTCACTTCATGCTGTGCTTTCCAAGTTAGTATGGTTGTATCACAGTATTGTGTTATCGTTTGCTCTTGGAATTTCAGCAGTAACTAGAGACAACTGTATTGTGCTTATTATCTACTTTAAGGGATTGTGCATGTGTAGCTAATAGAGCTGATAGGCTTCTTAGATGCCTTGTGATGACCTCTGCAGCAATGGAGAGACCAAAGGAAATTGGGCAATTGGCTTTGAATTTTTGCCTAGTTATCGATCCTACCATCCAGTAGTCATTTACACAACTGCTGTCCTCATTACAGGAATATTAACAGAATAGATGCAATGTATTACTGTTTTTTTTTTCCTCGGGGGGGCTCCCTTAGCTTGTGTGTAGTCCAAAATGAGCACCGTGTGTTCAATTGTTTAGCATTGAAGATGGGTGCACAGACTTTGTTTGAAGAGAATGATTTCTGTATGAGCTGCAAATGTTTGTTTGTTTCTATTCCATGTCATACAGGATTATGGTACTCAGACCATCTGTTCTACACAACTATTTAGTGATGCAGAGAATGAGGTCATCATTGAAGCCTTATGCTGCCATGGATCCTTCCTGCTTGACAGGAGCAAAGGTGATACATCTGCCAAAACAATCATATGACAGCAGGTGGTTGCTGACATAAACAAAGTTGGCAACTGTGCCAGAAACTGTAATCAGTTTTGCCACTGGGCCTCTGATGTAATTACAGTGGCATGCAGAAGGGCAGCTGAGGTAGCATGAGAACAGATGGCTACAAGGGGGTCCTGGTATGGAACCACTACTCACAGAAAATGAGCATTTCCTGTCCACCGTCAGAGAAACAGACAGTTTAGTAGGGGGTTCACACAGACTCCTTGATAGTGGTGTTGATATGGACAACAGGCCAGGCATGTCCACAGAAAAAATTCCAGGAATGCTATACATAAGGCATTTAATGGCATTCTAGTCTACATCTGTAAACATCAAGATGTGTGCCTTAGAAACATACCTCTCAACCTCTTTGCATAAGAAATCTGGACAAAAGCTTGACATAATGATGAGACAAAGGCCCAAAAATAGGGACAGATTTTAAATATTGCTCTTATAAACTTAAAAAAGTTGCTAAAATAATGGAATTTGCCTTAGCATGCTTTTTTCTGAAGGTTATGAAGTCTGAAATTCAAATGTGTGCCATTATTTGGTAACTTCAGTCCTCAGATCATCCTGGTGATTTGCTAGAAAACCATACATTTTCTAATGAACAGACCAAACATATGAGACAAAAATCTGGATAGTCTGAGTAAATCTGGGCAGGTGAAATGTATGCTTAGAACAGAGAAGAATTCAACAGAGATTGTGCTGGGGGAGGGGGGGGGGATGGTCAGGCTGATTGATTCTGAGATTTTTTTTAAGGGGAAGATAGGCAGAATGTTACTCTCTTGTCCTTTGTGTCATTTGCATTGTGATGCTTATTAGCCTTCTTTCCACTGCCTTCTCCTTTTTTGAGTCACAATAGTAGAGCCATAAAGTCCAACAGCAAACGTAAGCACAAACTTTCTTTGATTAGTAATAACCATTACTTAGTTGTAAGTCTGAGGAGAAAGTAAAAGGTACTGTAATCCTTTAACATCTGAAATTGTTTAACTTGAATGTGTAGAACAAAGTTTGGATTATTTCCACTCACTATTTCTATCCTTCTTGTGTTTATTGATTATTATCTCCAGCGATCCTGACAGTGGCTGTGTAGAACTCATTCCACCTGATGTCAGAGTGTCAATAGCCGCTGATTATGATAGTGGTGACATAGAGGGTCTATATCACGTGGTCAAAAGCTAATAATAGCGAATGACAACAACTTCAAAAACACCAGAACTCAAAGTTGTTATATTGCGGTTGCACTGCAGTGTAGATAGGGGTATTTGCCCTTTCCTCACTGTAGTGCAATCTTGGAGCTGGTATATATATTTAGCGGGGGGTGTGGGGGGCACAGTTGCAACTTCGAGTTCTGGTGTTTTCAAAGTTGAGGTCATTCGCTATTAGCTTTTGACCACATGATATAGACCTGACATAGAGTCACAGTCAGGGCAGTGCAGGGTCTCGGTCTGACACTGAGGTTGTGGTTCACATATCCACTAACCTTATTTTGGACACAGTCAGTATGACTATGCATACCCATTCCACTGCACTGTCAGATATAGGACAGGTTGAGGGTGACATGGTTGATTGGAATAGTGTGGTTACTCCAGCTGCATAGCTGATTGAGTCTGCCCATAGCCATTAATAAGGCATGGTACCACACAGGAGAGTTGCCAGAGGTGCTTGAATGAGGCCTACTGTCCACCTTCATCCTGATGCTGTTGTGTCATTATGTGCCACCAGTCAGATGTATTGGGCGATCATGGAGGCTTAGAAGGATTCTACTAGGGCCATGGAAGAGATTGTGTGGGTCCTAAACATGGTGCCTTCTGACCCATGTGGGTGACTCATTAGATAGTATGAGTGACATACTGGATCAGGCAGTGTCTGTGATGGAATGTCTCCTGGGGGAGGGCCAGCATCCATGTATCTGTAGAGCTGCTGTGCCAGATCCTGCTCCCATAGTGGCACTACTTCCACTGCTCCATCAGTGACTGAGATGTGTGGTAGGCCATGGAGTCATGGTCCTGGACATAGTCATGAAGAGAGCTCATTCAGCAGACATCGCTCACATTTAGGTAGCACCCCCAATTTAAACTGGGGCATAGAAGTGTCAGTGCAACTCCTGGAAGAGACAGTTTACATGGTCAGGAATAATAACACTGAACTAACAACTCTACCATCTGATATGGCAGGACGTAGTGCTAGCACAGAGCTTGACTGTGTTCATGCAGACACACTCACATTTCACAGAAACTGCCCATATTCACACGCACACACACACACACACACACACACACACATATATATATATATATATATATATATATATATATATATATATACATACATACAAGCTAGGAAAACCATAATGTTGATTGGGGTGCATCTCCTGTTAGTGGCTCAGAGAGATATTTCCTACCCTTTTGAATGTTATGTTTTTCCTTACTCACACACACTCAACACTTTGGTGTCAGCCATGACTTACTGCCCCCCCCCCCCGCCCCCCGTGCAAATGATGATGACTGTGCCATGCCCTTTGCTCATTTTGGTTTGACTTAGGGTTGCATATATGTCTGTTGCACAGCGTGTATAGTTAAGAGATCCTTTCTCACTATGTTGATTTTATGCATATTTATTACATAACAGGGTTTTGAATGTTTTTCTAAATACTCATTTCGGAAGCTTTTTTCAGTTAATATTGTATGGCATGCATTCAAACCAGTGATATTGCATTCCTGCTTATTTATCTACTTATAAAACCGTTGATATAATTGTCCTGTTGACTGTTTTGTGTACAGTGGCGGGTAAGTGACCGTTGATGGCAGTTACTATACAGAATGCTTAGATGCAGATATCATTCCTGTCAGCTAAGAATCTTATTGGTGGACAACTCACACAGGTCCTGATTGAGTACATTTATAACTAAGAGTAGATTTATGACTAAGGCATATGAAGAGTTATATAAAAGGTTGGACACTTAGGAGGGAGAAAAGGACCTGGCTAGACAGAGGAACCAAGCTAGTAAAGATTTGCATCAGGTAAGAGTGATAAAGGATAATGTGGGAAACATATTCACAAGCAAAGAGAGTGTGTTGAGCAGATGGAAAGAGTACTTTGAGGGGTTGGTGAATGAAGAGAATGAGAGGGAGAGAAGGTTGGATGATGTGCAGATAGTGAATCATGAAGTGCAATGGATTAGCAAGGAGGAAGTAAGGATAGCTATGAAGAGGATGAAGAACGGAAAGGCTGTTGGTCCAGATGACATACCTGTGGAAGCATGGAGATGTTTAGGTGAAATGGCAGTGGAGTTTTTAACTAGATTGTTTAACGAAATCTTGGAAAGTGAGAGGATGCCTGAGGAATGGAGAAAGTGTTTTGGTACTGATTTTTAAGAATAAGGGTGATGTGCAGAGCTGTAGTAACTACAGAGGGATTAAACTGATAGTCACAGCATGAAGTTATGGGAAAGAGTAGTGGAAGCTAGGTTAAGAAGGGAGGTGATGATTAGTGATCAGCAGTATGGTTTCATGCCAGGAAAGAGCACTACAGATGCGATGTTTGCTCTGAGAGTGTTGATGGAGAAGTACAGAGAAGGTCAGAAGGAGTTGCATTGTGTCTTTGCAGATTTAGAGAAAGCATATGACGGGGTACCTAGAGAGGAGTTGTGGTACTGTATGACGAAGTTGGGAGTGTCAGAGAAGTATGTAAGAGTGGTACAGGATATGTACGAGGGTAGTGTGACAGCGGTGAGGTCTGCAGTGGGAGTGACGGGTGCATTTAAGGTGGAGGTGGGGGATTACATCAAGAATCAGCTCTGAGCCCTTTCTTATTTACAATGGTGATGGACAGGTTGACAGACGAGATCAGACAGGAGTCCCCATAGACTATGATGTTTGCAGATGACATTGTGATCTGTAGTGAGAGTAGGGAACAGGTGGAGGAGACCCTGGAGAGGTGGAGATATGCTCTAGAGAGAAGAGGAATGAAGGTCAACAGGACTAAGACAGAATATATGTGAGTGAATGAGAAGGAGGATAGAGGAATGGTGAGGATGCAGGGAGTAGAGGTGGCGAAGGTGGGATCAACAGTTCAGAGTAATGGTGAGTGTGGAAGAGAGGTGAAGAAGAGAGTACAGGCAGGATGGAGTGGGTGGAGAAGAGTGTCAGGAGTGATTTGTGACAGACGAGTACCAGTAAGAGTGAAAGGGAAGGTCTACAAGAAGGTAGTGAGACCAGCTATGTTATATGGGTTGGAGACAGTGGCATTGACAAAAAGGCAGGAGTCAGAGCTTGACATGGCAGAGTTGAAGATGTTAAGATTTGCACTGGGTGTGACAAGGATGGACAGGATTAGGAATAAGTATATTAGAGGCTCAGCCCAGGCTGGAAGGTTTGGAGACAAAGCCAGAGAGGCAAGATTACGTTGGTTTGGACATGTGCTGAGGAGGGATGCAGAGTATATTGGGAAAAAGATGCTAAGGATGAAGCTGTCAGATAACAGGAAAAGAGGGAGGCCTAAGATAAGGTTTATGGATGTGGTGAGAGAGGGCATGCAGGGGGTTGGTGTGACAGAGCAAGATGCAGAGGACAGGCAGAAATGGAAACAGTTGATCTGCTGTGGTGACCCCTAATGGGAGCAGCCGAAAGAAGAAGAATGTGCAGGTATATCATTTACATTTATCTTCTTACACATTTGTTCTTATAATAAATGTTCCACACTTACCTTGATATTACTGCAGTTATGAGTCATGTGTTATGGGGCTGTCTCTGTCTGATGCTATCTGTACACAACCATAACAGTGATAAGTAAAGTTTGTGGACATCGGATGACACCACTTTTACTGATTGTATATGTTTTGGTTGTTATGTATATTCCTTCACTGGTGAGTGTATGTGCTATCATTTGCATCTTAGCTGGTGAGTGTGTGTGCTAACCTTTGCCTCTTAGCCAGGGAAAGGGCTTATTGTGCATACCTATATCTGCCAGCTACCTCTGTAGCTGCAGGTTGTCCCTCAAAATCCTTTACTATATTTGCTGAAGTTATTGGCCCTGTCTGTTGTCCAGCAATGTGGAGTCCTGGCCCTTGCTGTCCCTGTTGCAGCTGTTTCCTCAAGATGATATTGTGGAACATGGCATAGACTGTGAGAATTTCTGCACATGTGGCTGGGTCATACTGTAGGGTACTCCTGATGATTCCAGATAGGGAGATTGTGATTTCAGTATGCCAAACACATACTCTATGATGTTTCTAGCTTGAGCATGGGCATCACTGTATCTTTCTTCTGTGAGTGTGTGTGCATTTCTGGTGTCATGGGTCATGGTTCCAGTGCATAACCTGCATCACCCAGTAGATGGTTTTGTGAAACATCACTCCTTGCAAACCTTGTGTAAAGTTGTGATGTGTGCCATATGTGAGTCATGGTAACTGCCCAAGTTGCCTAAATATACATTGACGATGATCCCTCTGGCATTACAGACAACCTGGCAGTTGATTAAGTGGAGACCCTTCCTAGTGATGTATATGGGGCTTTTATTTCTATGTAAGTGTAGTCTGTGGCCCCCCAAACTTCAGGAATATATGCTGCAGCATAAAACCCCTACATTGTTCTTGCTCTTTCCTCTGGTGTGCATGGAAAATAGATGTGCTCCCTTATATGTTCTAACATAGCATTAAGAGATTGGTGCAACGTTTTGGTGGCTGAGGCCTGTGATACCCCTAGTATGTCCCCTGTAGGTCTTCAAAAGTAACAGTAGCTAATATTTTTAATGCTACATATACCTTATTTTCCACTGGTATAGGTTCTTCCTTGATTTCCTAAGGTGAGGGTGGCAAAGGTTGCAAAGTTCCTGTAATGTTTCCCTATCAACTCAGTATTGCTGTACTATTTCAATATCATGCAGTCCATGATATGTTAAATGGGTCTGAACCCCATTCTTCAACTTGTATGAGGATTATCAGCAGCATAGATTTGAGCCTGTTGTACATAAACACACAAGAGAGCAGCAGCAGCCCCTAACATTGCTTTTTTTTCTAATTGTGATGGTGGCTGTCTTCCAATAGGTTTTTGAGTTCATGGCAAAGAACTACATCATCTCTACACAATTACTTTATAGCTTCCTGAATGGTTCCACCTTCTTGGATTCGTTAATTAGCATGTAATTCAGCTGATTATGTTTTCATTAGCATCCTCTGCTGTTTACCTTTGTTTGGTGGCTCTGCATGATTTGTAGAGCCATTTAATTAATGCAAAATACCTTGCTATGATGTGCGCATTGTTCCTCGACATGCACACAATAGCAGCACAAAGATTAGCTGTTCATGAATCTGGTCAGACATCTTAAACACCTCTTCTTTTTTTCAGACTGCAGCTAAGTCTGTTAGAAGTCAGTTGTGAGTTCATGGCAACTTAAATATTTTGAGAGTTTCAGGCATCACCTGCTTTACTTTTCTTTATAACAAACACTGCCTTCCAGTTTAATTTTTAAAGCACATTTGCTCTCTTCAAAATTTGCTTCTCTTGTTATAATAGTTATGTGAACTTACTGATAGACATATTTATCAATGTTCAATGATGAATTTATTCTCTTTGTTTAATGAAACTTGGTGATGCATATAATAAGAATTAATGCAGACACTTGTATAAATTGTGTTATTTTATTAATGTGTTTGTTCCTGTATATACATATTCATTAAAATATTTAAAAAAAAGCTTTGTTCTCTAGTGAAACTTTAGAAGTTTGTTCAAATGGTACTGGACTGCCTTCATGAAAAAGGGCAGGCATTTTGTATGAGTACTGCCTTGGTTTTTGCTCCTTTTAAAGTATCCATATCTTCAATGAAAACATCATTTTCGTAGGTCATTGACCATGACAGATTTGTGTGCTGACCTTTTTGTTACTCTTTAACAATGACAAATTAAATGTTTTGATTCAATAGTAGTTTACTTCAGTTTCCATTTCTATTTTCTGCCAAACTGCACTATTTCACTTTTGCATAGAATATACAAATCTAACAACTGTATTTTTCAATTAAAGTCACTGCCACATTAATCTTACCTTCAGGTGTCAAATGTCACCTGTGTATGTTTTCACCAGAGCTTTCATTATAAGCCACAATGCAGGCTGTTTCAAATTCTCCACAATTAGATCTACTATTAATAACTTCAGTCCCTGCTCTGGTCACACCTGTCCTCAGAGCCTGTGCTGTGGCTTATAATGAAAGCTCTAGTGATGTAAAAACTCATTATAAAAGGGAAATGGAAATCCTAAAATGGTAATGATGATATGAGTGTAATTTTTAGTAATGAACCCATTTTATTAACAAGACATTGGTCAATCCAAAAAAAATATTGGACAGATCTAATATAAAGATTATTGGAAAAGGAAAGGCTTGAAGTTCTAAATGCATATTTTGGAAACAGTTAAACTATACCTTGGAAGATAAGTTAATTTTAATAAGAAATTGTTTGAAATCCAGGGTGGTATTCAATGAAGATAATTTTGTGTCAGTGGGTATTATATATCTGGCTAAAAGTTTAGGGTGTGATGGATTTTATAGTTGAAAAACAGAGGGCGCAGTAAGAAAAAGAATTTATGAGTATAATTATGATACCACAAAGAACTACAATAATGTGCTTGTAGAACCTGTTGATACATGTAGTAAATATAAAAAAAAAATCGTTTGGGATTATTGAAATTCTGGACAAAAGTCCTAGGGGTGGTCAATGGGAGAATTTTTTAGAGTATAAAGAACTAATATGGCAACTTAGACTGAATGCAGCAACACCGCCAAGGTTACATGAAAGTGTAACTTTGCAGCTTGTACTTAAACTAAGAGCAGCAAAATTATAATGTGCAAATGTTTTAAAGAGAGGAGTTATATTTTTAATTTTTTTTTTTAATTTTTATTAGGCAAATCTATGGGAAATGGAGTATACTTATTGTTATGAAGGGTTTTAGCAGGATGGGTACCTGGAGTTCCATGATGCATAAAAATGTTCTTCATTCTAAACATTCAAGTATGTTTTTATTTTACTTTTATTTTAATTTTTGTTGGTAATTAGTATTTGTATATAAGCTTTAATGAATTGAGTAATATATTTTTAAATTAAGGAAGTGATGCTTTTTAATGAGCATTCTAATGAAGTCCCCAATGAGGGACAAAGAGCTTAATACAAGTTTGAAAAGACTTTCATATTCACATAGTTTTTGATTTTTTGCCTGTTCTTTTTGGCACTCTTCAGTAGTCCTGCTCCACTAATACTAATCAGACAAACCAAGATAGCCATTGTGATCTTTTATTGAACAAGCCAAGATCTCACCAGTAATTCCTGCAATAACAGAGTAATAATGAAGCTCAGAACCACCCTCTCTAGGTGGAGTACTCATTGACCCCCAGCAGTCCTTGTCCAACTCAAGAACCCTTACTGGTGCTTCCTACACTTGGGAGCATAGCATCTGCTTACACTCCCTTAAGCTCTAAATCAATACAAAAGGCACTGCAAAACAGGGGAGTTACCAAAGGGGGCAATGCTCCACCCAATATGAACTCTAATGCAGTAAGATAGCCCATTCTGACCCTTCACAGCCTAGTAATTATGGATGACCAACAAATAATGATACAGGGGCAAATAGTCTTTGTTGAAAACAAAATTCTTAAAACTTCAGATAGTAAATATCTTTCAATCAGATGTACAATATAACAAAATTAAACAAGGAATGCCAATTTATTGAATTATAGCATGTAGAATATGAAAAAACAGAGCACAAGCAAACCTAGATTACCTTTCCACATCACCTGTATAAGGGATGGGTCTGAACCCAAGTTGAGGTCATTTGGTATGACAACTGCCCTCCTGGCAGATAAAATGATGTAAAAATGGCCAATGATAACAATTCAAGCTATTCTTGAAAAAAAACAGAACATATAATGCTACTTGATGTATTTCAAAAAGGTGCTATAAGATCAGCACTTCACCCATTTTATAACCTCAATGGTTTGCCATTTACTGGCTAGATGTGAGGCTCTACCAATACAAAAGTAATGAGTGGAAGCACCCACAATAAGTAGATTCTGAATAGCCCAGTGGAGGAGACGCCCAAATGCTCTGGGAGTAATAACATTGCTAAAAGGGTCTTTGGAAATTATTTCAGTAACCAAACTTGAAGTACAAAGCCTTTGGATAGTTCTTGTGCAATGAAAGTGAGATATCGAGTTGGAGGAATACCGAGAAAGATTCACTAACCAGCCCGTTATACAGCTGATCAGTTCTTGAGTGGTAGATCCAAATGGATACTGAATGGTCAAAAATGTAAATCTACCCCCATGATAAGCTGATGTAATAATTCTTCAAGGCAAAAAGCCCCCTCATAACAAAAGTTGCATAAATGGCATAAGAATAGTAGTAATAACAAAAGTTGCATAAATGGCATAAGAATAGTAGTTAAGCATCATTTTGTGAATTCCATCTAAAAAGCTGGATAGCACGTTTTTGTCTATGGCACATGTTCTGTCATTAACATGCCCCAAAATCCTTTACCAACCCAAAACATTTCGAGAAACCAACTAGGATTATGTGTAGTCTGGTAAGTCAAACACTGAGATCTGCCAAATGGACGTGAAGCATTTTGGCTGGTTCCATGCAATATAAGAAGGAGAGACCAATTATTTGTAAGCTGGATGAATTCTACAAGAAAACTGAAAAAAGGTGTGAAGAGACATTCTGTGAGCAGTCTTGCTACTAAGACGCCAACAGTGGGACACCAGCAAAGCAACTATTCTTTCCCAGTCAGCTAACAGGAATCTGGGAGAGTAGTGGGCCACTACTGAACATCTGGTGCTAAGGAACTGAATCTGCTGATCTCCAAACAAGAAAGGCAATCTGGTTAAAACATTGTTTTTCCTCAGGATGTGCAAAGTTTAAAAGACAAAATTATACGGGTCTGTATTGTGATATTGCACGCTCAGAAGAGCGAACGACACATAATCGACCCCATGTAAGTGAAAGCTTACAATGTCGAAACCTAACAAAAAAAAAAACTGTAAAACATTACATAATGTGGGGGGCTGTGCCCCCCACAGCCCCCTACTTAAATATACCCACTCTGAGATCACACTACAGTGCTGAAAATGGTAAAGTAGTGAATGCGGCCAAGCAAATTCTTTCCCAGGAAAAGAATTTGCTGAAAAGCCACTTCGCTATTTTGCCTTTTCGCACTTTTCAGTTCGACAAAGACACATTTGACAACCTGTGTCTGTGACAGCATAATAGGGAACCATTTATACATTAGGTAGGAAGAACGTTTTTCACAGCAAAAACTGCACTCACCTGGACTTGAAATTCCTTTTACAAAGTACCTGTACCATTGTTTAGTTATCAGAATGACTCTAAAGGAATCCTCACCCCGTTGTCCACAAGAGGAGGAGCCTTGACCTAATCCCATATCTGGTTAACCCTGGGAAAAATAGAATCCAAGGAAGAAGGAATCCTATCCAATGCATCTTCCTCCTTTGACCAATACCTAGAGAAAAGGTGACCCTTGCTGGAATGTGAACACACATGCATAAAATGGCAAAAGGGCCAAACAGAGACCCCATCATTGTAAGCTCAACAAGCTTTATAATTAATGTGAGCTTTCACAGTTGTCACCGTGCCCAAATGACCTGTTCTTATCAACCATTACCCCTAGCCATATAGCCACATGCTTCTTTTCTAACTCAAGGGAAGGATCTAAAGCTTTTTGCTTTCTACATTTCTGGTTGTAACATGACCATAATTCCAAAACTAAATGCTAAAATAGAACACAACTGCAGAGAGGTAAATACATTTATTTAGCACTTTCGTTCCAACCAATAGTGAACTTCTTCAGAATGATACACACATAAAATTGTACCCTGTTAAAAGTGACAGCAACCAGTCATTTGAATGCCATAATCAATCACTTATACAGATTATTATAAATTAATACAGCTACAAATTAATGTAGACCTAAAGATTTCATCTTTAAAAACTCAATGCAGGTGCAGCTCCTGTACTGAATGGTATGTTATTGATTAATTATATTTTAAAGATGAAATCTTTAGATTTATATTAATTTGTAGATATATTCATTTGTAGATGTATTCATTTATAATAATCTGTGTGCTCATGTGAGGTAGTACCAGGTGTGCCAGATGGAGTAGGGCAGTGCATTGTAACATATGCTAGCATAGCTAGCTGGAGTTTTGCAAATAATGATGTCATTTGAATATCAAACTCATTTGTACAGATGTTTGTGTTAAAAATGTATTTGTAAACTTGCTTGTGTTACAAATGTAGGAATAGTAGGTCCTGCTGGACAGAAAAGAAATATACATGCATATCAGACTGTATTGTTGTAACTAATGAAGTGTATATATTTTAACAGAGGATATTGGAAGGGAAGGGGTTAAGCTCAGCCCAGCTAACTTTAAGAAAATAGCCTGTCTCTGCAATAAGAGTGGAAGTGTTGGAATTGTTTTACAATTTCCAGATGTTGTAATAACCCTTGGTTAAAGTCCATGCATGTATCGTGACGCATCAGTGCCAGATCTTGTCTCAGTTTCTAGTGAGGGGGTATTGTGGGGACCACAGAGTCAGGTGACCAGAGGTCGTGTCATTCTGTAGCCAGCACTGAAATTGTATTTGCATACTAGTGGGAGATGTGAAAAGTGCACTCTGTTTTTGGGACCTGACAAAGATACTCATCCGTCTTCATTTTGCCTTGCTTTAATAAGTAACTAGGGAACAGTAATTCTTCAGTCAGTTAGGAAAATATAGTGAAATTAGCTAAATGTAGTTTTTTTCTGTATCTGTCTACGTCTTTATATCTGTGTCATTTTTTATATTTCCTGTGAATAAAACTCAGATATTTATTGTAAATTGATTTTCAATATTTTCATTTTTTATTTATTATAAAATATATCTAAATCCTTCATTGTGACTGGTCTTTTAGAAAATATTTCACCTTTGAGAGTACTTGCATTTATTTAATGGCACTGTGGCTTCACATTTCTGAAAGTCATGCTGCATGGTTAACACTACCATTTGTATGAATATTAATTTTACAAAGTGTAATTGGGTACCAATGTAAGAGCCTTAAAGAGCTGGCTTCAGGTGTTCTTGTGGCAGTGAAACTAACTTAGTCTGGGTGTAGGTGTCAGAGTGATAAGCTGTGCCAGCCTTTCCCAGGTGTGTGTATGGGTGTGTGAAAATCAAATCCCAAAGAGTGTGTGTGCAAAGTACTTTGAACAGGGACACTGAGAGCACTGATTAAAGTACTTTGAACAGGGACACTGAGAGCACTGATTCCACAGAGAAGGTGGTGCAGGACTTGGTTTTGAACACTCTGGTAAGGACTTAGCTCTGTAGTGGTCAGTGGGGAGTCTTATTTGGCATCTGGAAGAAAGCCCAGCCCCAGGACTGGAGTTTGCATTCTCTGTGAGCTCTTAAGGGAAATTGTGCTTGGTGCAGGGAGGTGCATCTGAAAATAGTGTGTGTGTGTGTGTGTGTGTGTGTGTGTGTGTGTGTGTGTGTGTGTGTGTGTGTGTGTGTGTGTGTGTGTGTGTGTGTCTATTTTTTCTCAGTGAATGTTCCCCACTGGTATTATTGGTGAGGATTAAGGCTTCTTCACCACTGGCACAGAGGAGGGATGTTACATTTTTGTCTGCAGCGGTGTGGATATTAGTTGAACTTCTGTAGCCTGTAAGCAGTTCTTACTAAACGTGTGTGTACTCTCAGCGGCCACAAGGTAAACATAGTTACATTTTTCACAACATAGCTACATCAAGCCAGCCAGCAAAATACCAAGTTATTAATGTGGAGCCCAGGGTTACAGGCATATGACATGACAGTGTAGTACTGTAGTGGGGTCAACAATGCCAATGCAGCTGGACTCTCAAGACAGGGTTTGAGTTAATGTGTTCCCAGACAGGCTCATTTCTCTCCAGCAACATTTCTCCAGAGTCACTTGAGAAACTAGCTTGAGTTTTCAAAGAGGATTGAGATGCGATGATGTGATGATGTGAGGTAGTGCCAGCTCTGCCGAATGGAGTAGGGCAGTGTGTGTGTATATATATATATATATATATATATATATATATATATATATACACACATGGGTCTATTTCATATGACCTAACTTTCATATGATCGACATTCATTTCACCGAGACCAAAACACCTAAAGTCCAAAACACCTAAAACCCATTTGATCGAAACTCATAACACTGACACATGAAATTACAAGCATTATGCAATTTTCCCCAATATAGAGTGATCCTGGAGTTAGAATATATAGTTAGGGTGGGAGTGGGGGGTGTGGGGGGTGTAGCCCACTACATAGTTTAGATAACTATTGTGGTCTGCAAAGAGTTAGTCATATCAGTTATAAGTATCCATATGTATCTTTGAAATGTATGAAGTATGTGAAGGGCTATGCTCCCCACACATCCCAATGTGAGGGGCTGTGCCCCCACCCCACAACTATATATTCTAACTCCAGGATCGTGCTACAGTGGGGAAAAGGGCATAATGTTTTTAATTTCATGTGTCGATGTTATGAGTTTCGATCAAATGGGTTTTAAGTGTTTTGGACTTTAGGTGTTTTGGTCTCAGTGAAATTAATGTCGATCAAATGAACTGTCGATCATGTGAAGTAGACCCATATATATATATATATATATATATATATATATATATATATATATATATATATATATATATATATATAATCTCATAAACCCAGACAAAACAAAATTAATAATCTTCTCTTAACAGAAAATCCAAAGCAAAATCACTTCCTCTATTTACTCCACTAATGACACTATAATGAACCAGTTAACCAAACAAAACTACTTGATGTCACAGTAGACAACAACCTAACATTCAATAAACACATCACTCACAATTAAGAAAGTTCACATCAAACTTGATGCTCTATATAGGACCAAACCTTATCTTACTCAAAATGCTAGACTAGCCGCAGCCAGATCCCACCTACTATCTTCTCTTCTCTACTGTTTTCAACTTTTCACTAACCTGTGCAAGTCTGATTTACATCTACTTGATTCCTGCTATAACAAAATAGCAAAATTTGCTGCTAATATACCTATCATTGCCTTGCTCTTCAAACATTACACTGTCTTGAATTTCCTGATCTGTTATTGCTCAGTCATCTCACCACTGCCCACTCTATTATCCACAAACCTGAAAACTGCCCTGCACTCTCCAACCTAGTGCAACTAAATACCAACCCCAGGATCCATAGATTATCTGATAAACTTATACTTAAGGTTACAAAGTTCCATAATTACTTTGGTGACTCTTACTCCTTCAAAGTAGCCAAACAGTGGGACCTATTGCCCCAGAATATCTTAAAAAACACAGATCATCATAGCTTCAAAAAACTCCTAAAGGAATACCTTACTCAACAATGGCTATGCTCCTGTAATACTCCTGGCTAGTTTTTAATGCCTTCTATCAAATGTTTTCTATTCTGCTATCTTCTTGTCTTACTTACTCTAAATGAGAATACCACAATGGTTTTTAGTTATATATCTAATGAGTTTCATATAACTGTCTGTAGTACAGCTTAAGAAATTTAATGTTTTCTGTTTTACATTCCTCTTTTTGTAAATTGTGATTTTTGGCAACTGTCAAACTTTTTGTATATTGTTTGTCAATCTTTTAAAAATTTTTGTAATCTTTTTGTACTATTGCTATGGAGCTTATCTCCCTGGCTCTCTACTGAAAACAGGCTACTTGCCAGCCAGATCCTACCCAGTTAACAAATGCAAAATAAAATAAATATGCAATGTATACCAGCATAGCTAGTTCACGTTTTCTAAAGAATTATATGTCATTTGAATATCAAACTGATTTGTACAGAAGCATGTGTTAAAATTTTACTTGTAAAGTTGATTGTATTAAAAATGTATCAACAGTGGGTCCTGGCAGACAGAAAATAAGTATAAATGTATGCTAGACTGTATTCTTGTAACTGATGAAATGTATATATATTAACAGAGGATACTGAAATTGAAACGGTTAAGCTCAGGCCAGCTAACTTTAAGAAAAATAGCCTAAAATTAAAAGCCTTGGTTTAGGCCTTAAATATTTTATCTCACGGGTCTGAATGTAGCCAGAGAATGGCTTGTCAGTCTCTGCAGGAAGGAGAAAGTGCTGGAATTGTTTTACAGTTTCCAGATGCTGTAACAAACCTTAGATAAAGTTCTGTGTGTGTATTGTGACATATCAGTGTCAGATCCTGGTTCAGTTTCTAGTGAGGTGGTAGTGTGGAAACCAGAGAGTCAGGTGATCAGATGTGATGAAATTGTTTTGAAAACTAATGGGAGATGTGATAAATGCACTCTATTTTTGGAACTTGACATAGATACTCATCAATCTTCATTTTGCCTTGCCTTAGTAAGTAATTAGGGAACAGTAATTCTTCAGTCAGTTAGGAAAATATAGTGAGATTGGCTAAATTTATTTTTTTCTGTATCTGTCTGAGTCTTTCCATCAGTGTTTTTATATTTCCTGTGATTGAATCTCTGGTGTTTATTGTAAATAGATAATCAGTATTTTCATGTTTTTTTTTATTTATTATTAAATATATTTAAACCCTTTCAATGTGGCTGGATGTTTAGAAAACATTTAATCTTTGAGTGTAATTGCATTTATTTAGTGACACCATGGCTCCACATTCCTGAAAGTCTTGCTGCATGGTTAACACTACCATTTGAATAAATATTAATTTTACTAAGTATAATTGGGTACCCTTGCAGGAACCTTAAAGTAGCTGGCTTTGGGTGTTCTGTTGGCAGTGAATCTATCTTATCGTCTAGGTGGAGGTGTCAGAGCGGATAAACTCTGTCAGCCTTTCCCAGGTGTGTGTGTGTGTGTGTGTGTGTGTGTGTGTGTGTGTGTGTGTGTGTGTGTGTGTGTGTGTGTGTGTGTGTGTGTGTGTGTGTGTAAAAATCAAACCTCAAAGAGAGTATGTGTGATATCCACTTTGAACAGGGACACTAAGAGCACTGATTTCACAGAGGGTAGTGGAAGACTTGGCTTGGAACACCCAGCTAATGACTTAGTTCTGTAGTGGTCAGTGGGTAGTCTTATTTGGGGCCTGGAGAGAAAGCCCAGGCCCCAGGACTTAACTGTATGTTCCCTGTATGCTCTTAAGGGAAATTGTACTTGGTGCAGAAAACTGCATCTGAAAATAGTGTGTCTATTTTTTTTCTTAGCAAACATCCCCCATCTGTGTCAGTGGTGAGGATAGAGGCTCCTTGCTCACTGGCCCAGAGGAGAGATGTCACAATCTGTGTAAGTGATCAGTTTTAAACAAAATGGTTATATGACTGGTTACAGCAGTCAAATAACTGATGTCACTTTTAAAAGAGTATAATTTTTATGTCTGCATCATTCTGAAGACATTCCGTACTGGTTGGAACAAAAGTGCTAAATAAACATATTAACCTCTCTGCAGTTGCGCTCTATTTTTGGCATTTAGTTTTGGAATCTAGTTTCTATATGCCTAGTGCTTTTCTTTCTAGTTACTGTACCATAACCATGATATAAACACTCTTGAAATGTTGAGCTTATCTGATGGTGCTAAAAATAGGATATTAAGGAGAGTGCTTGGTTTGGTTCCTTCTCAGTAATAACGGCAATAAAACATATGAACCCTGATGCACAGGTATCTCTGTTATGAGCCCAAAATTTAACCAAATGCTTTTTGCCTAAAATTGCTTGGGCTACTGTGATGTCCCTGTTACCCATAACCTGGGAATTTAAAAGACATAAACCCCTTTACTGTCCACTAAATCAAAAATTTCAACATATTCCCCTTTCAAAATTGTGTCTTTTATGGAAGCTGGCATGTGGGATTCAATAGTTGCACCTGAGATAAAGGGAGCTGGAGCCTGACACAATACTAGTCATTACATTAGGAAAATAGTTATTTAATGTGAAATGAGAAAATGACTGGGCAGACTGTGGGAGCTAGTGGGTGGACCTCTGTCAATTCTCCCACTAATTGAATTTGTGGTGACTAGACACCCTTTTCTACTCCCATCTGATAATGCCTCTAAAAACTGGACCAGATAATCTTCAGCTCTCTTCCCTGAACCTCAGTCTTTCCCTGCTGATTGAAATTAATTGATATTACCTGCATGAGGTGAGAGCTCTTCCACTAAGGTAATTGCCTCACTATCCTCATTAGGAATTCTCTCTCCTCTCTTCCAATGACCTCTGCATCTGTGTCACGTCTCATCTGGGGGCATCTGAAACAATGTCAACAGCTGAATCCAAATTGAGTCGCTTGGCACACCTTCTTCCAGGACTCTGTCTGGGATGCTGCTTGGATGCTACAAAATCCTCAAATGGTGCCTTGGTTAGGAAGGTGATGCTCTCCCACCTAGACTGAAAGTCTTCCTTCATAGACCTAAACAGAAAACAAAAACTTTATATTTGTAAACTAGGCAGGGTGGCACTGAGGCACAGTGACACAGTGGATAGCATTGCTGCCTCTCAGCAAGAGGTTCCCTGGTTTGATTACCAGCTCTTCTGTGTGGAGTCTGCATGTCCTCCTTGTGATTGCGTGGGTTTCCTCTGGGGGCTCTATTTCCTCCAACATTTCAAAGACATGCAGTTGGTGGACACTCTAAATTGGCCATTGGTGTGAGTGGGTATACAAGTGTGCTGTAGAAGAACTACTGTGACAGTGCTAGCCACCTAGTCATATAAACCTTAGCTCTAGATGACTGTCACTATTAAAGTGACACTCGAACCCATGTGTAAAAATGGGAAAAGGGGTTGCTGATGGATGGATGGATTTGTATACTAGGCATGACCCAATAAATCTGCCCCCCCCCAACCCAACCCCTAATAATTGGAAGCCAATCAATATCACAATATGCTATGGAACATACTATGGTACTATTGTTCACGTTTATCAAGCTCTGCATTTACTTGGTGATAACTACTACAGAAAATATAACAATAAAATATAAGAGAAACTACCAGAATCAGTGGCAAAATTAACTCTGTAAAACTCCTTGCTAAGCTTATCAAGCGCTGCACTTACTTGGCGAAAACTACTACAGAAAATATAACAATAAAATATACGAAAAACTACCAGAATCAGTGGCAAAATTAACTCTTTAAAACTACTTGCTAAAAATTGCTCAGCATGAATGAAGAAAGAAATACCCTATACTGCTTGCTATGGGAAATTGACTCTAACATCAAAGTACAATAGTAGCACATGTAAACCATGAAACAAAAGAAAATAATATATATAAACCAATACAATGCAATGCAATGCAAAACAGTGCAAAATAATCAAGACCTAAGAAGGCAATCTAAATAATGGCTATAAGCTAATGAAACCAGATAAATAAATAACTGGGATAAAATTTTGGTAACTAAGCAAAATCCAAGCTGAAATCTAGCTGCAACAGCTGATAAGGACAAGTTGATCTTAAATCAGTACTACTTACAATTAATGCAAGTGACAATTTTGCAACATGTAATATTTCAAAAGTGCATAAAACAGATTAGAACTCTAAATCTTTACTATGCCAACTGAAGGACAGTAGTACAACACCAACTAAACTTGCATACAAAAGGTTCTTCATACTGGTTTACATTCAGATCATAAATGGGAACTGGAATGCACTGAAGCAGCTGTATAAAAGCATGTATTTTCTGAACTCTGTAGAATTTTGTAAATATTTTATTTTTGTCTGTTACTGAATTTCCTACTAATGTTTTTTTTTGTCCTTGTTTAGAGCTTTTCTTCACACTCTGAAAATGGCCATCTAGTCCATTTAGGACTTCCCCAGTAAACAAAAGCAAATAACTAAATAAATAAATACTGGAGCATTTACTACAGAAATGAACTGATTGCCTGCTACTGTACTACAAAACCTGACTCTCAACTGTCCCAGGTTTTTTCAGCATGTTCCTGATTTTGACAAAATTTTAGTTTTATACCTCTTAATCATTACTAAAAACTGGTGACTTTGGATAAAAAGTGGTAAATTATCCTTAATAATTTGTGACAACTGTGAAGATAGGTGAAGGCTCCCAACCTAGCCAGGTAGAATTTTGTAGATAATTCTGCCATTAGTAAACATTAATATAAGCCACAGGTTTGTTTTCTTAAATGGGAAAAAACGGTGTTAAATGTGGAAGTGCAAAAATGTAATAACAGTGCACTCTGCTGTAGGAAAGCTGATAACTCAAGCATTGTGTAATTGTTTGATGTCAAAACTCGGACCCGATATGTTTAAACTAAGGAATTCTTCCTAATGTTTTGAGGCCAGAGTTAATGGCTAGAATTTACATGTATTTCTTTT
This sequence comes from Protopterus annectens, assembly GCF_019279795.1. Lineage (NCBI taxonomy): Eukaryota > Metazoa > Chordata > Ceratodontiformes > Protopteridae > Protopterus > Protopterus annectens. Next base: position 927,258,288 of record NC_056725.1, on the reverse strand, counting down.
ATTGCTTAGGCTTCCTGACTAGCTGCAAGATCAAAAGGGCTATTAACCTCTGAGTTTCTGTTAGGATGGGAAAACAGAAAATTGTTAATGATGTAATGTGAAGCAGCACTGTGTTATCAATTTAAAGAGAGAATCAGAGAGCATTTCTCATTTGTCTTGATGACATCCAACTCACCAATATCTGTCTGCGTTCTGTATGTAAGTAGGATTTTAGAACTGTGGTTTCTCTTAGGTATAGCTAGGAAGTATGAAGATTAGATTAGTTTTTTTTCTGCACTGATGTCAGAACTTTTCTACTGTATTATTGTAAGTATTTCTCTGTGATCTCTGAATTCTTGACTAGCACTGTGTAGTAAGAAGTATTGTCTTGTGTTTTTTATTATTTATTATTAAATATTCTTAAACCTTTCAACTGTGGCTGTTTTGTGTAGAGATAATTTAAGCTCTAGAGTACATTGCATGTATATAGTGAAACTGTCCAAGTCACTCCAATAAGCTTTGCTGTTCAGTCACACTTACCATTTGGATAATAATATTGCACAGTAATAATTGGACACCCTTAAGTAAGGGCCTTTTTAGTAGCTGATAAATAGTGGGTGGTGGCAGCTGGTACTACCTTTTAGACTGGGCAGAAAGGGGGCATAGCTGGAGACTATGTGCCAGCCTTCCCCCAGGAGTGTCTGTGTGTTTGTATATAACTCATATCCTAAAGTTTGTGTGCTTCAGCTACTTGGGCAGGGGCACACAGCACTGGTTGGAGAGAGAGGGTGCTGGAGGTTTAGCTTGCCCACTAGGCTGAGATTTGGACCCTATAGCTGTGCCAGTGGGGAGTCTTATTAGGTATCTGGAGAGAAAGGGACCCAGACTGACTGTGATCTTTATGTGCTCTTAAGGGAAATTGTGCTTTACTGTGTGTGTATTTGTTATCCTCCCTTATGTGGACACCCCTCACTGATGTTAGTGGTGAGGATTGAGGCTCCTTGATTTCTAGGCCAGTGCATGGGCATCACAACAACAATTACAGTTAAAATGTATTTATTTCACAAAATGAATATTAGTTCACATTCTGTTCTGCAAGAGTCTGTCACTCTAAGTGATAGTACAAATGTTTTATACATTTTACTGAGCAACAGAAAGAGTAGGAATTTGAGCAAAGGGTTTTCTTTGAGAACATTGATGCACATGTCACTAAACAATCCAGTCGAGAGAGAACTTTTGCCTGGCATATGCTATCAAGAGTACACCACTATAAGAAACATCAATATATATAATCCTGAAAGCTCATGTCCTCACAGCCGGATATTAAAATGTGTCATATATGTGCTTTCCAGTTCCTATTTATTTGTTCTATTTAATTTTGGTTAGCAAAGTTGAATCACACGCCACTCAATCTCCATCCTTAAAAAATTAGCTCATCTTAAATCCATGAACTTTCTACTTGTCATAAATGGAACACAGTTAATACATTTACTTATTATGCCCGGTTGCTAAAATAACAACCAATGCTGCTACTTATTTTACCACAGGATCTACATATTAAAGCCTAACCCTCTATAAACACAGTTCACTGCTTTATAAAACTTTATCTTTATTAATTTGTAGCTTGATTTTTAAACTATATATATATATATATATATATATATATATATATATATATATACACAACTTATTTTAAATAAGAAGCAAGCCAGGATAGAACCCAGTTTACCTACTCTATACAGCAACAAAGCATTCAGCTACACAAACCTTGCTTCCCCATTTCCAGCAGAGACCCAGGAATCTAAACTCACTTCCGCTGCAAGCACTGGTCGAGTGGCTTCAGTGCCAGCAGTTACATCATTTACAATCTAGCTGCTCAGTTGAAAATGAGTAAAAGTACCATCTGTATTCTCCACACATATAGTTGAAGCCCTGCTCACACTCATGTGAATCAACTACTACTACCTCCTCATATGCAATGGGGATTTGTAGACAATGCTATCCCTTTATTTATCTCCAGGTTTAATTTTACCGTTGTCACTTTTGTTGTGTCCCATATGACTTTGCTATTTTGTGTAATCACAAACATTTCATTCCTGGTATGATTAGTAGCCTCTGCTTCCCAATTTAACACAGCCATTGTGTGTTTGAATCAGTGTCCTTGTCAGTATAGGACACCTCATGTACATCTGGATTTTGATTTGTTGCCATGCTCCCAGTAATTATCACTCACACTTATTCTGTCATTGCTCCATTTGTAAAACAGTTTAAAAGCTATTGCCTTTCTAATGACTGCTCTGACAGTTTAGTACAGAGGACTACTACAGGTGGCTGATGTGCTTCATTTTGTTGCATGTGTTTGACAAGGCCAATGTTATGGTTTTTATTTTAACATTTGTTTACCAGAAAAGTCTAAGTAGGACACAGCCTATTTTCAGGGAGGCCCAGAGAGGAACACTTCACATTCATGTCTTTGGAATGTGGGAGGAAACCAGAGTAACCATAAGAACCCCATGTGAATGCAGGGAGGACATGCAGACTCTACACAGAAAGCACACCAGCCAAGAATCGAACTGGAGAACCTCTTGCTGTAAGGTGACAATGTTAACTGCTGCACCACTGTGCAACTGCAATGTTAGCATTTTGGGGGGCCCCAGCAAATGTCAAGTTGTGGGGACCCCTGACACTACCACTCTAAGTCCCTGCCACCACTCCTAAAGAACCTTTTAGTGCACACAGACTGACCTGTAGCTACAATGTTCTAACATTACAAGAGGCCTGTGTACCACACTATTTTGGCCCATCTTGCAAAGGGATATTCACAGTTATTGCTATTTAGTTGTAATGATGATATATTGCAAAAGCTCTATGTACAGGGTTGGAATTATGTGAAATGGGACCCTATGCACTGCTAACTTTTCACCCCCCCCACACACACACACAAAGAAATACCCTTCAGTTCTCCCCTCTGTTTCCCATCTTGGGCTCCCCACAACATGAATGTTACTTTTTTTCTCCCTTTCTCCCTAGTTGAAACAATGACACATTACAACAACTCTATGTATAGGGCTGGACATAGGCGAAATGGAGCCCTAGACACTGCCTACTTTTTCACCCCCTCCCCACACACACATCTTCAGTGCGTCCCTTTGTTCCCCATCTTGAGCTTCCCACACCATGTGTCTTAATATTTTCTTTTCTGACAGTTTGCCTTACTCTTCAGATTTCTCAAGATGCCATAACTTGTCTATATGATCTGAAGTGCAGTTTAAAGTTTTTTCTTTTTCACAACCATATTATTCAATGATGACTTGAACAGAAATTATGATTAAGGAAAAAAGTCAGTGTTGCTGTTCAGGTTTTCTTTTCCTTGCATCCTTTCAACATGCATTTCTGGTCCAAAGCAGCACAGTAATAACTAGGAAATAACTCAGATAAGCCAGGGTTCCCAGGAGTCATAGGGTTATAAAAGCTCTGGGATGCATTTATAGCACTTTCACAACCTTTTAATCCAATGTTGGCCTAAAAATATCATGAGTATAAAGTCTGTTTTTTATTTCAGGGAAGACATAAGTTGTGCTCTAGGCTTAATGTTCAAAGCTGACAAAATAGTAACTCATAATAAACTAACACGCCAGTTGCTTTGAGGATACACAGATCCTGTCTGGGAAAACTGCCTGCCTCCCTAACCCAAAAAAGGCAATCACTGCATATGCATCCCTCTGGTGTTAGATTGAGATGAAAGCAGAGGTCCACATGGCAACAGTCATGTCTTTTAGTTTATTGCATATCCGGCCTTAGGCATAGGACAACTAGGTGGTCGCCTAGGGTGCCGCTCTAGCAGAGGAGCTTTTTCAGTATTTATTTAATGTAGGTAGACCAGGATGGGGGCACTGGGTGGTGTGGTGGGGGGGGGTGCCATGGAGCCCTTTTGCCTAGGGCACGAGTTGACCTAAGGCCACTCCTGGTTTATTGCTAACATAACTATACATAGCATGCCTCCATACTCTTTAGTCCAACCCACAAAGGCAGCCACCTATAACATTGCCTGATGTGTGATTGTAAGAAAAGTGAAAAAAATAATGCTTACACTAATGTAGTCCTCTTTGCTGCTCTTAGGCAGTACACTGCCCCTACCCAAGCTATTGTAACTTTATCTGTGCACCTCTGAGATCTGTGAGAAATAAAAGAAGCAATGACCACACTGTCCCCATCCCAAACACAAGCTATAATGACCACCTGTGCACACCTCTAAGGTTTGATTGTAATGAAAATTACAGAAGTAATGACCACACAATCCCTAGCTTCCCCTATATAACCTACAGCAGCCTTCTAAACACACACATATGAACAGAGTTGGTTTTAGAATGGGTATGGTGGAGAGCAGAGACCACCACTAGGTCTGTGTCAAAATATATTTATATAGTGTGGGATATGGGGGCTACCAGACAAGATCTAAGTGTTTGAATGCTCTGTGATATATTTTATGCTTTACTTTAGAAATATAATTACTTGTTAACTTAATTGTTTACTGATGCCCAGAAGAGTAATGTATGTGTCCCCGCATTATTGGGTGTGTGCATAGGTAAAAATCAGTGATATTTTTATACACACATACACACACACACAAGCATAAGCCTTAGTAATACTAGTTCTGTACTTACTTCATCAAATAGTGTATACATTGTGCAACACTGGTACTGCCACACCAGAAAAGTGACTGTTATTTAGTCATCAAACAGTAGCAGCGTTATGTCATTTTTAGTAATGCATACCTACCACTGTCCTCAGTTTAACAGATTGTCCCTGATTATGCCTCATAATTTAACTCTGTCCCTCTTAAAATGTTTGATTTGCTGGTAAATTATTTAGGATTACTGACAGTCAATAAATCCATTCATCAGAGTTTCATACTTCTTATTGTCCAAAAGCACATGTTGATGCAAAATTTATTCTATTAACTTTTTAAGAAAATCAGTGTAATATTTAAACATTTTCCTTATTTCTGAGCCTTTATTCTATTATTTTTGGCTTTGTCCAGAATTATTGAGGAAAGAAGTTGAGAGTTATAGTATGTGATGTTCAGCCAGTATTTATACAACTCCCTCAACAATCTCTGAAGATCTAAAGATTCAGCTCTTCTTAAAATCCAAAGATTACACTGAGATCATTCTGGCCTGCTGATCTCTATAGTGCTTACCTTGCTCATGTTCAAGATCAGCTTTATCTTAACAGGGTCATATTACAGCCCTGTCCAGGCTATGTTGTTAGCTTTAGTATAGAAAATGTCCATCAGCAGGATTTAAGTAAATCAGGGGCACTATATCAGTAGCAAAAGATTAAACACTGGTACTATAACCAGAGATATCTTTGAATTTTTAAAGAGATATAAATGAATTTTAAAAGAGATATAAATAAGAATTATTATCACCTACCTGGTTTACTATATAGTCACATTTTTTGGGTAGTTTGACATATGTGCTAAAAATATCAAGATAAGATAATTTGCTGTGGTTGGAGGCCCCTGGAATACACAGAGTGCACTGGTGCCTAAACTCAACTATGACGTTTGATTCCTACATTTTCCTCTACCTGTTCTGTGATTCTGAATGAGTTGTTCAATTACAATGTGCTCCTTATCTGCCCCAGCAACCAAGGACTTCTCTTGCATCTAGTGGGTTCATCTGGTTAACAAAATAAAACAAATTCCTGTGATGATTTTTACTTAAAATAACAATTACCGAGGTTGCATGATCTCTTTCAATAATAAACAGCATTTTATCATCCTGTAATATAAGCTTATTAACTGTGTTTTCAACCAAACTTTGTGGCAATCAAAATACTTATAATCTAATAATAAATCTTTTTCTGATGAAAGCCTTGTTTTGTAAATATACTCCCAAAGCACGTTAAACCCATCTCTAAACATGTCAGATAATCCACATGTAAATTCAAAATATTTTGCAAAGCTGCATTTATTGATAGATTGAAATATGGTTGTCCCTTTTAGACTAATTCATCTTATGAAATTAGTATTGCTCTGCAGTAAATATGGCTTTAAACACAATTTTGCAAAATAGCAACAATGTAAGATTATTTAAAAATACTAAACTGTATAGCAACCTATACATTGTGCTGTCTACATTAACCAATACAAAAACATTTCTTTAATCTCTAATGTCCCTTTCTCAGAATAAAGTTCCACTCCTTCAATACGAGTTGACTAACTTTCCATATTAACATCAGTAACAGTGATTTTCCCATATTCCCTCCTGTTTTAGGTTTGTCTTCACATTCTATGCCTTGTTTTACACTCAGTAAAGTACTTCAGCTACTCTATGCAGTTTACAAACTTTATCAAACTTAATTACTGGTATTACCTTTATATACACTATCTTTCAACAAAAGTGATGCTAAAAAGCTTGTTTCTGTAGATAGATAACTCCTTGAAAATATGTGAAATTCTTGCTGCATTTCTTAAGCGTGATGTCACCACTAGATAACACGCATGCTAATGTATTGTATGTAATGTATATTTACATTTAGTAACATTAAACTCCGAAATGGCATGCTTCTGTGTAGGCTGACTATGTTTATTACACACACTTTACAGCATTCCTGAACTGTTTGGGTAACAAAACTTAGAAAAGAGAAGGAGTACTGGTGTACCACAAGCTTTTCAGGAATGTTGTATTAAATAAGACATGCAGGAATTTTACATACTAACAGATTATAAATCAAACTGATGACATTGACTTTGCAAACCAAAAGCCAAAAATCTTCAACACTGTTTTAATTCAAGGTAAGTAAATTAATAAATATACTGTGGATGAAAAGTTTTGTTTGCAATACAAATATTAATGAAATGTTAAAACAGAAATATTTGTAGATGCACAAATTCTGAATTTCCCCTCATGAGAAGATATCCTACTGTTGTATATGCACATACATTATCATAAAAAGTCATCAAGTTTAGAAAAGTGAATACATTTATTTTATTTACATTCGTTTATTGAGATGGCACACTGATCACAGCTGACCATTTGCAGGTACTGCCTGGATGGAATTATTCACCAAGAAGAAAAATAAGACATAACAGAGAAGCTAAGCTTTATATATTAAAACACATCAGAAAGTAGCAATATATAACAAAATCTGTACAGTAGCAATTAATAGATGTAGCACAAATAATGACAAAAATGCATATTTAACAATTCACATGATTATATTTCACGTTTGCATGATGGTGGAAGTGCTGTGGGATAAATAAGAGTCAGGGCAGGGGATAGTGGGATAGATAGAAGGCGCTTGGGGCATGGGATAATGGGGTAGTTAGAAGGTGCTTGGGGCATGTGGATAGTGGGGTAGTTAGAAGATGCTTGGGGCATGTGGATAGTGGGGTAGTTAGAAGATGCTTGGGGCATAGTGGGGTAGTTAGAAGATGCTTGGGGCAAGGGATAGTGGGATAGTTAGAAGGTGCTTGGGGCATGGTATAGTGGGGTAGTTAGAAGATGCTTGGGGCAGGGGATAGTGGAATAGTTAGAAGGTGCTTGGAGCAGGGGATAGTGGGGCAGTTAGAAGGTGCTTGGAGCAGGGGATAGTGGGGTACTTAGAAGGTGCTTGAAGGTGTAGTTGTGAGATTGTAATACTAGAGGTTAAAAGGCCCTTATGTGATGTAGCCTGCTATGTGGCAAGTACAGTGCAATTTTGTGTGCAGAAAATTTTTAACTTCAGCTCTGAAGATGGGGAAAAGGGATTGTACTTCCTTTAGGTGGCTGGGGATGGATTCCAGTATTTTAGGAGCAAGAATGGAGAAAAGTGTTTAGTGCACTGTAGTCTGGTTTGGGGGGGTGGGGGGGCTGTTTGAGAGAACCATCTGAGGTTGCTTTCAGCATTGCAAAGACACACATTTATTAAAACAAATTTAGAGTGCTGATGGGGGGGGGGGGCTGACAAATGGGAATGAGGGTAAAAAAATGTCATTGGCCATCACTTTCATAAAGAAAATGTATGGTGTTATTTGAAAAAACTACTCGATTTTCTAAAACTCATGATGTAGTCATACTGCTTAATTATTATGCTAGTAAAATATACAATGGCCAGGATTCAAAAACAGTCATACCAATGAGTGGTAAGGCTATGGCAAAAAGGACCTTTTAGCTTGATCAGAGAAGTCAGCAATTCAGAGACACTTTAGCCTCATGGCAGAAAAAGCTCATTTTCCTGTAATGTGCAATTCATTGAATCACCAGAAGCAATAAGAAGCACTATGCCTGCATTACTGTTGGTGACCCATACATTACATTGGTACAGACATCAGACATTCATTCTCCAACACACACATGGACACACAGCAATGCTTCTTACCAGGTTCTGAGTTTACAGAATGCCCTTGATATCGTCTTATACTTTGTTGCTGTCCCGTGTGCATCACAAACAGCTACAGTTAATAATACCAGACATTAGAGTTACATTCTTCTTGTTGTTCAGAAAGTACAATGTGTGATACCCAACCTGTTTCTCTATTATCTATTAAGTGGATTAGAGTAATATTTAGAGAGTGTCCCTGGTGTCATTTAGCATCCCCCACTGGCTTTGCCTGGAAATCTTTAGCATGGCTTTTAGGTTCATATGTTTATAGGTGTGTACTAGGCTAATGGACCTAGAGCCTTTACAAGCCTAGCCCATAGAAGTGCCCTGGCATCATCCTGCCTGACATTAGTTCCCAGTGTCTCTATCAAGTAGAGCCACTGGAGTGATTCCCAGGTTGAACTTTCTATTACCCATCCACTCATCAAGATTTCTCTTGAAGAGGGACAGCGAGGTGCTCTGCTTGACATGTATGGGAAGTCTATTCCATAGTATGGACAGTCTTTGTGTTATGAACCTGTCCCTCCAGCATGTTCTGTTGATTGTGGTAATGAAGCTGAGGTCTCTGGAGCATGTGGTGCGGAAGGATTGGGATTTCTTTAGATGTAACATTTCTATCAGAGCTGGGTCAGACATGGCTTTGTAAGTCAAGTAGAGATCCCCTCTAAGTAGGTGATATGAGACAGAGAATAGCTACAGTCTTTTGAGTCTGTCCATTTAAGACATGTGTTTAATGCCTAGGATCCTCTTCATGAGGTACTTCTGTGGCCTCTCCAGCTGTTGCAGGTGTCTAGTGAGGTACATGCCAAATGGGGCATTATACTCGATGACTGGTCTAATGAGGGAAGAATAGAGAGAGATGATGACCTCTTTCTTCCTGGATGCAAACTCTTGGTAATGAGATGTGCCACATAGAAGGACTTTCTGACAACGGTGGCAATGTGGTGGTGGAAGGAGAGGTTGCTGACAACCTGAGTCCCTAGATCTCTTATAACGCTTTCAGTGTTCAGTGGGCTCCCATCAATGTGGTAATTAGTGGGAACTGAGTTTTTATCAAAGGGTATGATGATGCATTTTTGGCATTATGCTTAAGGCCATGGTTTTGACACCAGTCATTGGTCTCAGTGAGGCCTTTCTGTAGGATGTCTGCTTCACTTGGGGAGTTAATAATGGTTCCCAGCTTGCAGTCATCTGTGAACTTGGTCAGCCAGAGTCCCTTTGTGTTGGCCTGGACTTCTGAGAAGTAGATGCTGAACAGGACTCTTGACTAGTTGGCAGTCTGACTTGGAGTCCACTACTTTAACACTGTGTTTTCTATCTGTGAGCCAATTTGCAACCCACCTAGTTATATAGGGGTTGATGCCTAGTTTGGCGAGTTTATCAACAATTCCTGAGTGAGGAATGGTATCAAAGCCCTTGGCCAGATCAAGGTAGGCTGTATGCACTGCCTTATCTTCATTCACAGCCCTGGTGACTGACTCAAAGAAGTCAACCAGGTTGAGCAGGCATGACCTCCCTTTCACAAAGCCAAATTGCATGAGGTCTAGAGTTTGGAGATTTACTATATCTTTGTTAATTAGGTCCATGATGATACACTCCATAGCATTACATATCAGACTTGTCAGGCTAATGGGGCAATAATTCCCAGGGTCTGTAGTCTCTCCCCCTTTATGGAGAGGGATAACTGTAACAGTGTGCCATTTGGTAGGGATAAAGCCTGAGGTGAGGCTGTGACTGAACAGGCCACATAGATGTGGTGCCAGTTTCCTTTGTAGTTCATACAGAACACAGCCAGGATACTATCAGGTCCCATGGAAGCTGCATTCTTGGCCTTGGACAATGCAGCTTTATCTTGTGCTGCAGTAATTCTGGGTGCCTGGCATTCTTCCACTATTGTGACTGGTCCTTTAGGAAAGGAGAGAGGGGTAAAGTTGGCATTGAATCTATCAGCCAGTATGTTGCAATATCTGTTGACTCAGTATAGGAGGTACCATTGTGCAGTAACTCAGAGCAAATCTGGGTATTGTTGTAGAGGTTCTTGATATAACTATAGAAGGCTTTGTGATTGTTTTTAGTGTCTGGTGCAATTCTGCCTTCATAGCTGTCTTTAGAGGATTTGATGAGGGATATCAACTTTTTGTAGAGCCTAATAAGGGAGTTTTTCCAGTCTTGGGATTCACCTTTTTCTGCAACAGTTTCTTCCTTCTGTTGTAGAGTTTATTAATGGCAGAGGACCACCAAATTGGCTTCCTTTTTTGGGAGGAGACTGTCTTAGTTCTTTTGGGTATAGCTAGTTCCATGCATTTATGTACATGTTCATACAGTGAATTGGTGTATGATTTAGCAGTCATGCAGCTATATTCTATTGGCATTGGTGCCATGAAGTTAGCCATCTCTCTTTAGAGGAGTCCAAAGTCAGCTTTGGAGAAGTTTTTCAAGGTGGTTACCTTTGCGGGGGGTGTGGGTGAGATGTGGATTTCCAGGGTGATTAGTTTATGGATGGATCTAACCAGGGAGGGATTGACTATTGGTGTAGAGCAACAGTCCCCCATGTTAGTAATAACCAGGTCAAGGATGTTGTTTCCTCTAGTGGGTGTCAGAATGAGCTGGTCCAGGGCACTGAAAGTGATGATTTCCAGGAAGTGTTGGGCAAGTGTATTGGTGCTCAAGTAGTTTTCCCAGTTGATGGAGGGGTAGTTGAAGTCTCCTAGTATGAGAATGTTGGGTTGGACCTTGATAGACTGCAGGGTGCATAGGAACATGGAGTGAGAGGCTAGGGACATGGTGGGGACTTATAGCAGGCTATGACCTGGATCACCGTCTTACCCAATGTTAGTTGTACCTGAAATATCTCAGATGCATTATGCTGGGATACTAGTCTGGAGGTATGCATATCCTTTATGAATATGGAGACACCACTGCCTTTGGCACTTTGGTCCATGTTTTAGGTCTCCATTAAAACATAAATGTCAATGTCCTGCATTTTGAGGAGTGCTTCGAGCAAGTGCATCTTGAGATTTAGACTTCTAGCACTGAGTAGCATGACCTTCAGATTGCATTTATTTATAGCTGTTACTTTAGTAATTTGGCCTTTGGAACACCACCTAAAAAAGGCACTATAGGGGTGGCAGGAGCCTTAGCCAGTACCCAAAAACCCAGGGGTGACAGATACAGCCCATCTCTGGCAAAGCATAGAGGTCTGTCAGTCATGTCATTCCAGGCAGACACATACTGGATCCCCATACAATGACACCAGAAACTTAGCCAATTGTTGAAGTCAATCATTTTTGTTTGTACTGCGGTATCATTCTGGGTGGTAGGATACTGCTCAGGGCTTGTGTCATGCCTGCCTGTGCCACATAATCTGAGAGTTCCACCATGTCTGTTTACATGTTTTCAGGTCATTCACACCCACATGGAAAATGACAGTGTCATACTTGTACTTGCTGTGGAGTGGCCTGAGTGCATGTGCTATGTGTCAGATTCCGGCACCTGATAGACAGCTGACTTTCTCCTTATTCAATCTAGTGAGTGGGACATCTGTGTGCCTCACTATTGAGTCACCTATGATTAGTGTATTGGACAAGGTGTTTAACCTTAGGGGCTTAGGTTGAGGAGCACACTGTGGAGGTGAGCTATGTGTCCTGTGGTTTGCTCTGTGTTGTGTTGGTCAAGTGCATTTCTCTCTTGAAGGTCTCTGCTGTTTGGGTAAATTTCTATTGACAGCCTCCGCAAAGGTGGGTGTGTGGTTTGTGTTTTTATGTGAGAGCTGTGATGGTGGGTGTTCTGGAGGGCTATGTGTTCCATGTGGTGTGGTGCAGGTGTTGACCTTCTCCTCTTGACCAGCTAGTCTAGTCTTGGCTAGAGAGTGCATAGCTTCCAATTTGGGGATATAAGTGCATCTCTCACAAGTCTGAGAGTTGGGAGGTAAGAGGAGAGGGTTGTCTGTGTACATGAGGCAGTTGCTACACTGCCTCGAAAAGCCCAAGTGCAGCACATTAATAGGAGAAAGCATAGGGAGCTGCACTTTATTTATGCCAGGAGGAATGGTCATAACTACTAAGTACTGGAGCTATTTCCATGAAGAATGACTAGTGCTGATGGCACTTAGGTGTGCTACAATAATTGCTACAAAAACCTATTGAAGTGCAAAGCAATTAGGCTATTTGAAGTGCAAGAGAAAAAGAACTAGCAAAATCTAAGGGAAAAATTGAAGAGCAGACTTTCTGGCACAAGGCACTTTATCTCAGCTCGGCGCTGCTGTGCGGAGCTTAAACAAGTGCAAAACCACAGAAATGTGAGCTTTTAAACCAGAAAGTTGAAAGGGATGGAAAAAACTGCCCAAATGGCCAACAAACTACAATTTCTGGGCCAGAAACCACTCCTCCTATGGTAGATAGGCTAACAAGTGCTTACCACTCCCAGCGATAAGCTAGAAGGCTTCCATCCAACAGAAAAAGGCTTGGGGGGGGCTCAAAAGCTTACAAACAGTCCTGGATGCAACCAGTCTGTATCTGGACTAGACTAGTTACAGGAAAGGTGGGAAACAAGTTTAGAACTTTTTTGTTTTGTTTTTTTTTTTTTTACAGAAAAGCAGCTAAAACAGCAGTAAAAACAATTCAAATATAAATGCAATTAAATTAAAAAATTGACAAAAACAAGTGCAGAAAGCAGTAAAATAGGAAAAAATCAAAATGAAGGCACTTAGAGTATCAGAAAACAATGCCAGCAAATATATAAATAATTCAGTCAAGCAAAAATTAAGACAGTGCAGAACTTTCAACAGTTACAAAGTGTCAAAAAATATACTTATCAGCTCTATATGTCCAGATTGTTTGATAAGCACACTAAGAACACAAGGGCATTCTAGCAATAGTAGATTCTAGCAAAATGTTTTTTTAATAAAGTGGAAAGAGAAAAAGGAAGAACAGAAGATAATTCAAGGTTAAGAAACTAAGTTGGCTGGCCTTCTCAAATGTTCTCTCTATTAGGTAGAGTGAGCTAATGACACCAGACTGAGAGGAGTGTTCTAGATCAAATTTACTGTAGGGGCAGGAACCAGCAAAGCCACCAACTATACTACTGCAACTAGCTGCACTATTTTAAGCAGAAAACACTACAGAAATGTTTATCGCAGCAGAAAAACAGTGAGCCACTAAATGAAAGTTTTAAAAATATAAAGGAGCAAGGAGACTCTAGAGAATGATTTTAACTGCAAACAAATCAGTTATATAATACACTCCTTGGTAGGAAATCAGAACAAACTAACAGATGCCTAACAAATGGAGAACATTTCCAGTTAATACCTTTCACACAGTGAAACTAGCTAAAAAAGCTTTACAAACATTGTGACAGTAAAAACCTTATTTATCAGGCCCTGTAAGGCAGACAATTTTAGTACAACTGTGCAGATTAGTTTATAGTACTAGAATACAGTAAAACGTATGCAGCAGACAATAAAAAGTGCTATAAATAGCTAAAATAAACAATAACTAGTAAAAATAATGTTACCATTTACAAAAAAACTTTTTTGATATCCGTAACATTGTTTTCAAACACTGGAATGTATTTACACTTGAACAAGAGTTAATTACTGTGCTGGGTAACACTCCTATTGTATATAAGAAGGAGACCTCATTTAAAGGTATGTTGGAAAGAGTTAATACACCTTTTATGAAAGGTGGTTGTTTTAATGCAGTAGGTACCCTCAGTGTAAGTTTATGTTGGAAGCAAAACAGGTCAGAATTCTCCATTTTGGTGTTATAAAACAAAGGAGAAAATATTTTTTGTTATTCTAAGGGGGTAGTTTATGTTGCTATGTGGTAGCTCTGTGAAGGGTTCTATGTGGGTAAGACAGAGGGCCATTAAGCAGTGAGTGTATCAGCACAATTATGACATTCTTAACAAAAATGGAAGCAATCCCTTGTTCAGGCATATTAGAGACAATAAATCCAAAGAGAGTGCAATGAGCCAAAAACGAGAAACCCAATAGTGGAAATCCACTCAATTTAATAAAAAACAGACCAACAACATCCAAAAAGCATTAACGCATTTACACAAACAAATTCATTATGCGTTTTCGTCCTTTGCACTTGGACTTCATCAGATACATACTTCCCAAACCATTAAACCTTTAACTACATTAATTAATGTTAATTAACCAATAAAATCACTTTGAATCCATTTAAATGGGCTTAGATTTTTTAAAGGAATGCAATAAGTTAGAAAAAATGTTTCTAGATAGAGGTTACCCCAACATTTTTGTGGAAGAAATAAGAAAGGAAGTAGAAAAAGGTAGGTTGGATAGGTTTAAACCTATCAAAGGCATGGGGTACAATATTAATATGCAAGATGAATGTAATAAATGTGATAACACATCAGAGGTGTTCCAAAAAAGCTTGGTGATAGAATATAATTCCTCTAATTGTAATGTGAGGGACATATTACAGAGAGAGTGGAATAAATTATTATCACTTACTGATGCTGAGGAAATAACAAAGATAAGTCCAAAAGTAATATACAAAAATTCTCAAAGTATAAAGAATATGATGGAAAGGACAGGATTTAATTCAACATTAGTAAGTAATAGAAGGACAGGAACATTTAAATGTGGAAGATGCAACCAATGCCCTTATATTATGAATAAAGGGGAAATTTACTTGGAAAGCAGGAAGAGATGGATTAGAAGTAAGGGCCTTTATGGTTGTGATACTAGAGGGGTAGTATACCTCGTAATATGCCAAAAAATGTCAGTCATTCTATGTAGGTAAAACAGAAAGAGCATTAAGGAAAAGAATATATGAGCATACCTACGACATTATTAAAGCAAAAGAAACTAATGCACTTTATAAACATTCTAGGGGCTGTGTGGGATTTAATTTTTATTTTTTTGTACTAGAACAGATTAAGCAGAATATTAGAGGGGGTCCATGGGAGGATATTTTAGAGAGCAAAGAATTATGGTGGCAAGTTAACCTTGATGCAGGGAAAAAAACAGGTCTTAATGATTTTTTAACTATATTACCATTGTTGAAATTAAGAGCTAACAAAATGTAATGGTAATTACGAATTTTGACACCAGAGGGAACCATCTATTATGAATTTTTTACACACAAGTTTTAACATACAAGTTTTTAACATATATTTAGTAATTCATTTATTTATATATTAAAGTATGGTAAGGTATATGTGTATATATATGTTTTTATTAAGTTTTATCAATTTTTGAATAGTAAAATAAAGTACGAATAAATTATATGTTTTTATCATGAATATTCGTGAACCCAGAATTTATTTTGGTTAGCCCATTTAAATGGATTCAAAGTGATTTTATTGGTTAATTAACATTAATTAATGTATTTAAAGGCTTAATGGTTTGGGAAGTATGTATCTGATGAAGTCCAAGTGCAAAGGACGAAAACACATACTGAATTTGTTTGTGTAAAAGCGTTAATGCTTTTTGGATGTTGTTGGTCTGTTTTTTATTAAATTGAGTGGATTTCCACTATTGAGTTTCTCGTTTTTGGCTCATTGCACTCTCTTTGGATTTATTGGTACTTTCAAGTGCTTTTCACTTTGGTATATATTAGAGACAATCCTAACCACACTTTTAAGTTTTGTGTGATTGATAATGTAGACCTTGGGTCAAGAGGGGGTCTTCATTGAAGGTTGGGTGCCTTCATTGAAAGCTGGGCATCAGGCTGGCACCTCGGTACTGTAAAAATCTACTGCCAATCACAAGCGGACCGGCGTTCTGCTGTGGTGACCCCTAACCGGAAAAAGCCGAAAGACATTACTTACAGTAGTTCTGTTTTGCTTTGTGCTGCAATACCTGTTTCTATTAACATTCCAAGTGAATCAGGGGTATTCTGAAGAGTGTCCCTGGTATCTAGTGTCCCTCCTCCCAGTATTGCACAATTTTCTTGTTAGCCAAGGAGAGTTTAGGTATGGCAGTCCAACCCCCCCCCCACACACACACTCACAGATTCATGCAGTCCTGCACATGGACTTACACACACACACACACACACACACACACACACACACACACACACACACACACACACACACACACACACACACACATGCACATTCATAAGTCATGCACATGGACACACACACACACTCACTGTACAACTAACACATATCCTAATTGCCCAATTGCACTACAGAGCACACCCATTCACTCATGTATATGGTTATGTAAATCACTTACTGCAAGCATTTCCAGAGAAATCACATGGCTAATTATCATTGCCTCACCTCTGACATGCCTTCTTTACATTTGCAATTAGCTAGACAAGATAGCCCCCTGTAGTGCTGAACCTCCTTGTGGTAAGCACTATGATATGGCTGTTTCTGAATTAGAAACAGTTACTGCTAGTCATAAAAATACTTAGCACTGATGGTGACATTTCTGAATTCCAGCCAGCGTCACTTGCAGTAAGACATTATTATGAATAAGCAGTTTTAGGCAAATGTTCAATTTTGGTAATCCATAATAATAATTATAACAATATCCTGTGCCAAAGTATAGTATACTATGCTAAGATAGTAAAACATTCCTTTGTAAAAATCTAATGGCAGTGTTATATTCAGAGTAAGCTGTAAAATGTATTATAGATGCTATGTGGACATCTTCAAAACATGTTAAGTATCGCTGTCACTGACAATGATAATCATCTGTTCCTCACTAATGTAGAGTTCATTGTATTCCATTGTGGCTATATATTTATATCAGAAATACGTACCGAACTTTGCTGAATGTTAGATTTAATTCCCATGAAACCTATCGAAGTATGATTTCTATTAGATCCAGGTGAAATTAATATCCACATTTGATTTCTCATCTGCATGTTTTTGCACAAGTCAAAAGACTTTGCCAAAATATGCTTTTCATTCTGAGTTATAGAAGTAGCTGATATGACAGGGAATCAGAAAAGAGAAGCGGAGAGCACCATGGGTTTAACCAGGCATGCATCATATACTTTAAAAAATAATTAGCTTTTTTGTGTATAGTCCAATGAGCTAGAATTTAAATTAAAAAGTCAACCAGCATGTTTGTAATAGTTTATGGTATATCATTTTTGCTAAATGGGTTTTAGAGAATGTCTGGCTGTCTTTTTTAACAAATATAAAGGTATTCTGTCCATAAACATGTAATACTTGGAATGGTGGAGGGGCAGTACTAGTTATGTTGGCTACATTCAAGCACTTGGTATCCAATTCCAAACATTTTGACTGCTCCCATGGAGTGCATGCTGCTTAAAAACACTTTCACAGTCATGAAAAACCGTGCATGTGTAGGATGCCACTTAAGAAAGTTCCCTTTACCGAAACACTGAAAGCTAGTCCTTTTTTAAAAAATGCAGCTTTTGAAGAAAATGTCAAGTGTGCCCTAACTTATTCTAAAAGACAAATTAAACCCAAATATTTGTCAAATAACTTTTGTATAAAATCTGAAGTTCTCATCAATCTTAAATATAATTGAAAGCTTTTCAGTGTTCTTTCTAGGAGAAGAAGAAAGGAACATCAGCTTCTGGTGATGGACTGTCTGCAAACTTTAAAGTATGCGCATATTGCAATATTTAACAATGAAAGTAGATGCACTTTAGACTGTATTCTACTTCCAGTGTGACTTGTGTCAAATCCATTTAAAACACAAATAACCCTAACAGATTGTCGTTGCAATCTTCTTTATTGAGTATAACAATATACGAGTACCATACAAAGAATAACTATGCAATGACAGTATATACAACCAACATAGAATAGTGCATCTTTCTGCCAGGTGGCATAAATCATCTTGGCATTTGTACCCACAGTAGTACAGCTTCTGAGCCTGCTTTTATTCACAAACTCCAACAAAAAAGCCCTCAATTCCCAGGAAAGTGGAGAGAAGGGGGAATTCTACTCCACATTGGCAAACTGCAGGAAGTAGGGTAGAAGGTTAAGCATTTCCTCACCACTTCATCAAAATGTGACAGTCTTCTCACTAGCCAGGCTTATATAGGCTGGTCATGTCCTGCCCCCAGCTCAAGGACCCAGCACAAGCAACAGCATGGCATGAAGGACATGTGTTCCAAATCACTTAAGACACAAATAACCACACCAGATTGCCATCAAGACCTCTTTTATTGAATATAATCATATTCTAGTACCAAACGTTTGTACTGCAAGTTCTAGTGGCTATCTACATGAACTTCTAATGCTGAAGTTGCACAAATAACTATATGCTTCACAAGTTTCATACCATCTCTGCCACTCAAATCAATGTTAGATTGGACAAATAAGGTCTCTGGATGATAGCTGATCACTGTTAGATCGGACAAATAAAGTCTCTGGATGATGGCTGATCACTGTTAGATTGGACAAATAAAGTCTATGGATGATGGCTGATCATATGATCAATACAGGACAAATAGTCTGAGACAAAAACATCTTAAAAACTTCAGACAGAAGATACCACTTAGGCAAAAGTCCAGTGTCGTTACTCCTTAAGTGAAACAATATCAAATGCAGAATCCCAGTCTGATGAATCATCTAGATTAAAATTTGATAAAACACACACACAGCACAAACCTGAGTGGGTCCCCCAGACCACTTTAACTGAAGATGGAGCTAAACCTAAATTAAGACCATTGGGCTGTACTGTTGCTCACTTGTTTATTAGTAAAATATGGGAATGACCAAATAAAATCAAATGTACCACATGTGGAAAAGAAATAAATATTACCCTCTAGAAAAACCTATCTAATGTATTACAAAAAAAAATTAGAAGACCATTGTCTGACCCTTTTTATGACCTTAATTGATTGGCTGTACCTAGCTAGATGAGTTGCTCTACCAGTACAGAACAAATGAGGTGATATATCCAGGCTAGGCAAGTGCTGGACTTGTAGTGTTTTATGATGTACAGTAGAAAACCTACTGGGGGTAATATTTCTATTCTGGTGTTCTTGTAAAAGTAAATCCAAGTATGAAATAAAGGGAACACAAGTCAAAAAGAGTCTTGGCCCACCAAACCAGACACAGTAATTAGGAGGGACATGTACAGTTTACTTAGGTGACCTCAAGACTATGAGTCCATTTTAGTCTGATGGAGCCAGTTAGAGACAAGGAGATAGACATCTTCCCAAGTTAAACAAAGCAGAATCTCACCTAGCCTGAACCCCCCCATGCATCCAGGTAGATAATGTAACATAAGTCATGTAGAGGGAATTGCTTGGCATTAATTTGTAAAGACTATCAATAATGACCATAACAAGCTTCTGTTGATAGAATAATGGCACTCCACTACAAACTCCAAAGTCTTTCCCCAACTTATAACCATTCTTTAAACCAACCATTCTTTGGTAAAATCTGGCAAATCTAACATTTTAGCTCCAAAACTAAGAGCCAGTAGGTGAATATGAAACATATTAACTGCTTTGTTACATACGCACCTGGAGACCACAAACCAACAGATAATAAAGGGAGACCAAATTCTGAAACTTGGAGGTATCTCTTCTAAAAACTTGTGAAAGTGAGCAATAGAGGACCTGTAGTGCTAGCTGACTAAGACTTTGAGATAAGTGAAAATTATACTCTTTGCCAGTAATGAAGAGAAAATCCAGAATTGTTGCAGGGTTTTTTTGTGCTTCTGGGGCTAGCTCTCTGAATTTCTGGATCTGCAAGAGAAAGAAAGGCAGTCTACTAATATGCTGATTTTGCTTGGGCATGCAAAGCTCTAAATAACAAATTTGATATCACACTTTGCAAAATGAGCTACTTTTACAATGATTGAAGCCTCTTACACATGTACTGCCTGGGCAAAATTTATACTACAGACATGTTGTCATGATGACAAACACCTTATTACAATTGAATAGGTCAGTCCAAACAGTAGTTGCTGTAACCCATGGAATGTAATATTCTTCCAAGATGTGATCTCCACGAAATAGGCCAGGGAGGAAATAAACATACATTTTTGAAATAAGCTGCCATGCCAAAAGCCCCCCTTTAGCATCTGTAAACAATTGTAGAAACACAGTCCCTTTGCAAATACACAATACTATTGTAGGATAATAAAAAGAACCTACAGATGCCTAAATCTTGTCTAACTCTTGTAGTCACCCTTACCCAATGATGTTTAAGCTTACTTACTTTTAACAGACTAACTGTCCCTTAAATAAGTGGCCTGCCCAGAGAAGTGACTGGCATGCAAAGTTAAACAAGCCCAAATGCTCCATAACTTGCAAAATCCAATCTTTTTTAAAACTCTGGAATACGTCTATACATGCCCTCAATTTTATATTTTCATAGAGGGAAGTTTAAAAGTAGAGAAGGAAACATAAATCTCTAAAGCAAACAATTGTAAGGATTTCTTGTGCTCCTCTAGTTTCCCTTTTGACAGTGAAATCCCAACTTTGAAGCAAAATTGTCTGACTTTTTCTGATGTGTCACTGGCAGCAACCCACCCTCTCCAGCAAAAAAAAAAATCATCCAAGTAATGAACAACCAATTGCTTTACTCTCCTTTTTTGCCATACTCAGTGAAGGATCCAATTAAATTTCTTTAACATGGGGCAGGCCACCAAGTACCCCATTGTCATTGCTATAACCATAAAAAGTCTGCATTGATGCACATATCTAAGTACAGCCAATCTTCTTTCAGAATAGGGAGAAGCAGAAAGGCTGTCTCAAAGTCCACCTTTCCCAGTCAAGTGTAAATTTTCTAAACTATTGGTCATACCACAACCATGCCAGTCCCACCTGAAATGCTGTACATGTCAGCCCCCCTGAAATGCTGTACATGTTTGTTGGATTGGAAATAGGCTAAGTTGGCAGAGCGTTTCACTGGAGTAAGTTTCCATTAGGATGGCCATAAAACAAATAAGTCCTGAAACCCAATTATGTCAGTCATGATTGCAAGCCTTCCCTAGTTGCTCCTCACCAAAAACTGTAAGGGCCATCATTAAATCTATTCCCCATGACTTGATAATCCTGGAGCCTCTGAACACCTAAGCTGTCAACTAGGTCTAAAATGTGTATATATTCCCTGTCTACAGAATCTAAAATATGACAATCCCTTTGTCCTTCCACCCCTCGAAAAAAATTCAAAAAATAAATAAAACAATCTGGCCTATAATCTTCTAATAAAGTGTCCAAAAAAACAAACTACTAAATACTCTTTACTCTGAGGACCAAAGCTACTTCATCCCCAGTAAACACATCAGAGGTGCTACCTGACAGATCCAGTGGCTCTTTAGATAATGTTGCTGGCATTAAATCTTCATCTACCACTGGTTCTGTCTCTCTCTTTTGTGCCCCTGTGATCTTAGTCACTTCTCAGATGATGCTGATCCAGACAGCTTCAATGCTGACTGCTCTGACTGTGGTCTTTTACCCTGAGAGACTACAGGAGTCCCATTGTCTGTTGCCAACTTACTATCACATAAAAGAACAAACTCAGTTGCTGTAAAATGCCAGCTTGATGGATATATAATTTCTGTTATTTTCTTTTAATTGAATATATTTTATATGTATTGTATACCATTGATAAATAATGTTTTAATGCGAAGCTTTGAGAAGCAGTTCTCTATAAGGAAAAATAAATGTTATTAAAATTGTGATTCTTCCTTATATTACATATGTTGCTAGGCATATGCTAGTGATGTTTGCTCAGCCCTTAGTGGCAAATGTATAGATTTTATTAAAAGAGTATGTAGTCTCCAGTGGAAGATTTCAAAACAAGAGCTGCTACCATTACCTTCAGAAGGGGGATGGGGTTGATGCATCTTCCCCTGTAGGTTGTAACATTCCACTTAGTACAATGTATAAGTTTGCATGTAGAGGGCTGGATACTTGGGGAAAATTGGTAGATATATCTTAAACAATTTAAAATATGACTTGGAAAACACCCATAAATAAAAGCAGTTGAAACCAGTTAGAGGTCAAGAACAAAATTCACAGTCAAGAGCAGTCAAAATGGGAAGAAGTAGGCATATGTGGCTGGAAACAGATAAGGGAGTTAGGCACCTTAGATGTGTAAAATAATGAACAAAGCACGTCCTGGAATGCAGAAACCACGGCTCCAAAGAGAAAAGACAACAACTTTAATGAGTTTTAACACACCAAAAACACAAACCAGCATTTTCGTCCTGTTGCAAACAGGACTTAATCAGAAATGCACAGCCCACATTTCATTACTTATATAATCATTAACCCCCTGTTAGTTAATTACCTAATCAGAATTTATTATAATGTTATTCATAATGAGTGGATATGGGGTGTTTTTAACTAGTTTACGAGGGTGCACATATAATACTTATTGTATTTTTTATGATAAAGTTTGTAGTAACATTTCAAAGTTATACATACATATTTTATATTGTTTATTTGGTCAATTTTGGTTGATTGGATTTTAATTAGGTAATTAACTAACTGCAGGTTAATGATTATATAAGTAATGAAATGTAGGTTGAGTGTATTTCTGATGAAGTCCTGTTTGCAACAGGACGAAAATGATGGTTTGTGTTTTTGGTGCGTTAAAACTAATTAAAGTTGCTGTCTTTTCTCTTTGGAGCCGTGGTTTCTGCATTCCAGGAAGTACTTTGTTCGTTTTTTACTGGTGACTTTTGAAGCGCTTTTTCCGCACCTTAGATATGTATGACAATGGACACAAGGGGAGAATCCTTTTTTATGAAGAATTACAAAGGCATTTTCAGATCAGAAATCAACACGTTTAACTTTTAGCATCTTATAGGGAGGGTCCTTGGAATAAATGGAGTAGTATTAAAATGGGAAGAGGTTGTTTAATATATAAGGATATCACACAATGCAGGATTGCAAATAGATGAAGCAGATTAGAGACCATCTGAGAAGTTAAAGAAGACAACAATGAGAAGGTGATACAATCTGAGTGGGATCCCACATGGAACAATACCCATCACCTTATAAAATAGCCATATCGGTGTGACCAGCAGATGAGGATCTTGTGGTGTAAAACACATAATGAGGTAATGCAAAACAGGAGAATTATAAAAGTAAAATGTTGGATATATAGAAATGAGGATGCAGGTTTGCTACATGTGTTTTGGGAGTGTACAATGGCACAAGAAAGATGGAGGCATGCAACTGAAAGTTGGATGGAGATGTCTAGTAAAATTCTTACTTGGTCATGGAAAGCAGTTAAGACAAGAGTAGCAGGATGGAAAAAGCAAAAGCTAATTATCCAGCTATAGTTTGCATTTGTTCCAAAAACAGTAACAGCAAAGCAATGAAGTGCAGTGCACATGCCTAAAATAGGGAGTTTGCACATAGAGTGTTTGAAAATGATTAGAAGAGTTAAACATTATTACAAGCTGAATGTGATGGAGGGAAACCTAGAAATTGGGTTTCAGTGACATTTGTTTTTGAATCTGATCAAAATTCAGAATCTATAGAGCAAATTTGCCACTGGACAGATAGTTATATAGAGTTAGCAAACAGGTACACAGAAGGTAGCAAACATCTTGGTCCTATGTAAATATGTATATAGTATTTGAATATTATTTAATTTTGGTCAAGTTTAAGTTACTGTTACATATATACATATTATATAATGTATAATAGATATGAATTTGTTTCTTTTCCTTGTTTGGTCATATTTTCTCTGTTTATGCTTCTTTTGCTGTTAGAAAATGTAATAAAAATGATTTAAAAAAGAAAAAATAGATGTTTATCATTGCAAAATATTTTGTGTCACAAGTTATGCATGAGAACTTGCATAATAATAGCTAATATAATTAAAAATGTAAGTGCTTAAAACTTGGTCCTGAATAGCTCAGATCAGAAGTGGGCTTTAGAACAGGAAACTCCATTTGTCTGCAGATATATAACTCTAAAAATCTTGTTCTCAGTTTATATTCCCAACTTAGAGTAGGATGTAATGCCCTCAATATTTTGTTTATTTATTTATTCATTTATTGACATTTGTTGACCGGGAAATTCGACTGGGTCAGAAAACAATTTTCAGTAGACGCCCGGGGAGAAAAGCTCCACAAACATTTTTAACACAGAGTACTTTAACGTTAATATAGACAATCAGGATAAGCTTTGCAAAAATTACATGGGCTATTAATATATATAACATACAGTACTTTGAGAATAAAAATAAAATCAATTATAAGAGTAACATACACGATAACAAACCTTATCTACCGGATTATATAAGGACACAAGGATTATACCTCCAGTATTCAGTACTATCACTTTCAAGATATATTTCTTAGCTGATTATTTCAAATAAATGTTTTCCAATTTGTCTCTCTCTCTCTCTCTCTCTATATATATATATATATATATATATATAGGCATCAGGAGATTATCAAAATCCTGACCCACAGGGCTAAAATGTTTTTTTTCTTGGAATTATAGAGCACTTTTATACCAATGTGCACATTGTTAGGATGAATATATCAAGAAATGGCCCTATCACTCAGCAGAACATTTAATTAATCCAAACATCAAACCTTGATGGTGCAGTCCTAGTAACAAGCTCTAGCATGGATCCTAAAGGAAGCAGGCACATTATGCCAATACTCTGGAGTATGATTATGCCACTTCTCAACTTTGTCTTCCCATGAATGTGCAGAATCACTGCGTCATTCTGCACAGTTATGGGATATCAAGAAATGGAAGTATTACAGCCCAGAGCATCTAAATAAATCAAACTTTCAATTTTTGTGATGGCATAGACCAAGGAGCAAACCCTATCAACAGGCCTGTAGGGGAGTAGGTCTTTTAAGTTAATATTCTAGGCTGTGAGAATGGCTTTTCTTGCTACCATCATACTGAGAATGTTCATATCAGTAAAAATGCATCTAATAACACCAAAGTAAATGGGATGCAATTTATCTTGTATTGCAGAGTAATCATACACCAGTCTGCACATTCTTGGGATGATTATCTGAAGAAATAATACTATAACAGCATAAAACATCTAAATAAATCAAGAACTAACCTTTCTTATTATGTGCTAATTATGTGGACCTAGGAACAAGTGCTATCATGGTAGTGGAGGGGAAGAGGTCCATTACCATGACATTGTGGTACTGTGAGAATGTTGTTTCTTGATAACATTATGTAATAATGTGTATATCAGTGCAAGAATGCTCAACAACAAGAAGGGAAATAGACTACTATTTATTATCAACTGCTTGCTGTAGGTTATGATGACTCATGGAATTGTACTCAAGGGAAGTTTTTTTAAATAAAGAAAACGGATCTTCAAAAGTTTGTGTGCGTATTTTCATGGAATGATACAATTTCAAGTCTGTAATCATCAGTAGTACTATATGCTTAGATATTAGAACAATAATGTAGAGAATAACCAGATTAGTGTCTTTATTCTGACACTGGTTGTTAATGGAAAAGATCAACAGGCATATATACTAAACAACAAGTAAAGAAATGGATAAAATGTACAGAATTTATGTAAACAATGTCATTCTAAAGTATGTCTAGCACAACAGATTAAATATACTTTTCATTAAATTTCTTAGAAAAGAGACATCTTTCTATTGATCTGCAATCAGTCAGTAGGAATATTGTTCTGTTAGATAGCCAATAACCGTCAAGGGAGTCAAGGAACTGACACTCCAGTTAGAATTTCCCATTCCCAAGTGTTTGCCAAACCCAGCTTCTCAGCTTGGATCCCTGAGGAATAACTAGTAGTGTGGAAAGGGAGAAGAAAGGTACAGTAAAATTCCTGACATGGAATGTTTGTGCCATAACCTCTCCATTTCAAATGGCAAGAGTATTGTATAAACATATAATGCTCTGATTTTCTTTACCTTTCCTTCAGGAAACCACACTATATGTAAGAGAATAATGTAGCATTTCAATGAGAATTATGTACAGGGAAGATTAGGGAAGAGAAATGAGTGTTTGGGAGAATACTGTTGGAAAACATTTGATTTTATATTGAGTTTATCGATTCAGAGATGATAAGGGTAAAATGCTGCCAGTGGTGTCAAGGATCCAACACAAAATTTGAAAAGATAATAACAGTATTTATCACTGGGAACTTCCACATTATAATAATGCTGATTTAGACATACTTTCAAGCAAAAAGGATTGCATACTCAATGTCAGAGGCAGACTAAATATTCCTTTACTTAGAGAGCCATTTTAGATTTTTTGGAGAGTTAATAAAGGGGTTTGCATTCTTCTAGGAACCCTCTAAATAAGACAGTGATATGGATTATGTTGTGGGATATACAGTATGTGCCTCAGTGCCAACAACATGCTTAATGTAAATCATTTATATATATATATATATATATATATATATATATATATATATATATATATATATAAATATATTTCCATGTATGTGTTATATATATAATTATATATATATATATATATATATATATATATATATATATATATATATATATATATATACATACATACATAGATAAAGATAGACATAAATATAGACACCTACCCTCCACCTCCCACACCCCCTGCAGCCTAAATATACTAACTCCAAGATGGCTGTACAGTGACTAGAACAGTAACATACATCACTATACAGCACGGAATGAGAACATTACCATTCTCTTCACTGCAGCATGATCTCGGAGTTAGTATATTTAAGTTGCAGAGGGTGTGGGGGTTGTGAGGAGTGCAGGTGGGCTTGCCCCCCTGCAAAAACATGGTTTTAGCAGTTGTCATGTTTTTTTTTTTTTTTATTAATTTGGAGATTTCACAACATTGAGATTCTGGGTTCGATAGTATAAATCTCGAGATTTTGATCTTTCAAAATTAAGAAGTGGATCCATGTATATATATATATATATATATATATATATATATATATATATATATAGATATATATATATATATATATATATATATATATATCTAGGTCTATGTTACAATACCAAAAGTTCAAATCAGCGAAAATCAATCCAGTGAGACAACAACACTAACATTTCATAAAACAGAACGTTTATTTTCTCAAAATTTAAAATATTGAAATCTAAACTGCTTCAACAAAAAAACAAAAATACAACTTCTCTTACATTTTTCAGGGGTGCAAACCCTCCTGCACCCCCAGAAAATGATATATACCAACACTGACATTGCACTACAGTGAAGAAAAGGGTACATTTCCTAATCCTCACTGTACTGCAATCTCCATTCAGAAGTTCTGAGCACTGAGTAACATGCTCATCTGCTGTTTCGATATTTTAAACTTCAGGAAACTAAACATTTGGTTTATGCAATTTTGGTGTTGTCATCTTGCTGGATTGATATTCAATGATTTGAGCTGATTTGAACTTTTGGTAATGTAATATAGACCCATATATATACATACATACATATATAAATAATATATATTTATTTATTTTACATTTGTTAACCAGGATAGTCCAACTGGATACATGTCAATTTTCAGAGGAGGCCCAGGGAGAAAAGCTCCAAATCACAGATACTAGCAAAAACAGTAATAAGCATAGCAGAGTATAAGAATAGCAACTACAGAGGTGATACATTATTCAAGAGTCTGTTAACTAAGACAGTATAGGAATTATCTTTACATAGGAAAAAACATAAGAATTTCACAGTATTTCATAAATTATGGCACTAGAGTAAACAGTACATGCTTAAAACAGTTCTATGGAATATACAGTTTGCAATATAGCATTTTTCTACATAGTTAAATATTATAGCAATAACCCACGCCTGGGTGTGGGTAATGCGGGATTTAACCACGGTTGGCGTGGTTTGGTCCCGAGGGCGAAGCCCGAGGGACCAAACAAAGACAACCGTGGTTAAATTCCCCATTACCCACACCCAGAAGTGGTTATTATGATACAATGACATTATTTAAGAAAAGAAATAATTACTTTTCTTAAATAATGGCATTGTATAATGCCTCCTTGCTGCCCTTCCACAGCTGTCTGGTATTCCGCGGCAGTTTTGATGTACTGCTCATGCCTACGCAGTACATCAGAGCTGTGGGCAAAAGCAACGGAGAACGCAAGATCTCCGTTGCTTTTTACTGTTTCGCTAAGTTAAATGGGTTTAACATAGCGAGATAGCTTTAAAATAAGCAACGGAGATCTCCGTTACTTATTTTAAAGCTGTCTCGCTATGTTAAACCCATTTAATATAGCGAGACAGGTTTAAAAAAAAAAGTAACGGAGATCGCAAGATCTCCGTTGCTTTTTACACAGTGTGTCGCTATGTTAAAGGAGTTTAACATAGCGAGACAGCTTTAAAAAAAGCAACGGAGATCTGTGTTGCTTTTTTTAAACCTGTGTTGCTATGTTAAACTCTTTTAACATAGTGAGACAGTGTTTTATACTAACGGAAAAAGTCCGGGCGACCGGACCTTTTTCCGTTAGTATATTGAGGGATTTACAACGGGCACGCTGGTTGGGCTGGCCAATCAGCGTGCATGTTTTAGAGGAAGAATTGTATAATGGGTAGTATCCTACAGATATTGGCAAAAATAGGCATTAGTTAAGAGAATAAAACTGACAGGGTATCTGTGGAGAATGATCTGGATTAGTGCAGGGGCAGAGCCAGTGTTTTTTTAAATATTGTTTAAATGCTTTTTTAAAGAGATTGAGAGAGGGTTCAAGTGTAAGGTTGGTGGGGAGTAAGTTCCAGGTTTTGTCAATGAAGTTTGTAAATAGTGAGCCTCCAGCCCAGTTACTAGCTCTTAGTGTTTGGACTATTAGTTTGTTAGATAAGCAGAGTGGTCTGGGGTGACAGTACGGTTTTATAATGTTTCTAAGAGCAGGAGTTTTTTCTGGGTGTGTGAGAATTTTGTGAGCAACTATGAGCTGGTTGAACTGAAGTAGGTTAGGAAACTCAAACCGCCCTAGAAGCTCAAGGTTTTGACAATGATAGGTCCTGTATGTTGAGTTGATAGCAAATCTAGTTATGTTATAACTACAGGTGAATTTATTAATTTCAGTCTTATTCAAGTTAGAGAGTATAGGGGAAGCATATAGCAGGCTAGACAGTAGCTGAGAGCAGGCTATGGTGGTACGGGCTAGTGGGGTTAAAAAATGTTTTTCTGGATAGTGAGCCGAGCTTTTGGTTAACAGCTTTGATGGTTTTATTTACATGCAAGTCAAATTTGAGATTGTTGTCAACTATAACCCCTAATAGCTTAGTGCTGATGTCTGGGAGAATAGAGGTGCCATTGTCGGATGACATGTAGAAAGAAAGAGGAGTAGATCGACTGGTAGGGTGAAAAGTAGCAATTTAGTTTTGTTAGGGTTTAAGAGCAAGCATTTATTAGATAACCAAGTTTCAATGGTATTAAATGCAGTTTGGGTTAAGTTTTGAAGGTCTGATGGGAAGGAGGCTGAGCAGATAAGAGTGGAGTAATCTGCATATTGAATGCATGTGGCTTCTGGGATGGAAGGTTATTAATGAAAATGGAAAAAACAGGGGACCTAAGATGGAGCCCTGAGGGACTCCAAAGGAGAGAGGTAACAGTGCAGACAGTTTGACCTGCCATAAAACTGCTTGTTTTCTTCCACTCAGATAGGATGTAAACCATTGAATATCATGTTTGTCCAGGGATATGCCTTTTAGAGAGTGGATTAGTAATTGCTGGTTGACCATATCAAAAGCATTTGACAGGTGTAGAAAGAGAGCTGAGGAGAGCAAATTAGAATTCCAGTTTAGGTTAATAGCACTGGTAAAGGAAAGGAGGGCAGTTGTGGTATTATGATGTGGCCTGAAACCATGCTGAAAATTGACCATTAGGTTGTTCATTTTAAGATAGTGAATCAATTGCTTATGTATGCATTTTTCCATTATTTTGGTTAGGGGTGAAAGAATGGCTATAGGTCTATAGTTGGATAATTAAGTTGAGCAACCCCCTTTGTGGAGAGGAATAACATGGGCTATTTTCCATATTGAGGGGATGGAACATTCCGACAAGGTCCTATTGATCAGTATTGAGATGGGATAAGCAACTATGTCTGCAGCTATATGAAGATACTTAGCAGGGAGATTGTCTCTGGATAAGGTGGTGGATTTTTAGCTTTTTGAGTAGTGAACAGATAAGAGTGGTAGGGACAGGTTGAAAGTAAAAGAGAGGATTTGAGGTGTCTGTGATTGAGGAAGAGAGGGCATTGGCGGGAGTAAGTTGGCTAGATAGGGTCTGGATAGTTTTGGTGAAAAAATTATTAAAGGCATTGGCAATGTCCTCAGGTGGCTTTTGACTGGAGTTAGAGGAAACAGGAGTGGTAGATTGTCCATGGTGGAGTAGTTGATTTATGCCAGCTCAGAATTTTTGTGGATTATTTTATATACATATAGATAGATAGATATAGATATATATATAGCATACCACACAAATTACATGGAATTTTGGGGGATTTAAAGGGGAACATCTGGATAGAGTCTGAACCTATGACTGGAGACCAGAAGAGAAATTTTAATATGGTCACTTGGGGTTTCTTGAAGCTTGGAGATAGGGCCAAGACAAAATATTTATTCTGAGCATAATGTCATTAAACCATACCATAAAATTAAAAAATTCAGCTAATTCCCCAGTAGGAACTTAGACACTTAAAGAGGAACTTCAAGAGGTTCCTCTTGTCATTCCTTCTGTTCACTTTGATCATCAAGATGTTTGTACAGAGGACTAAAACAGCCTGAAAGGAAGGAACTGAATATCTTTGTTTGCGATTATATGTTGTTTTCCCAAAAGTCAAATCAGATTAGTCAATAATTCTTAAACAGTTTTTATGTTTTCGTCATGAATTTGGGCTAGACTATCATCAACATTTTGGTAGGTTTTCCTATTAAAACAAGAATAAAATGTCTAACTCTCCCAAGTATTCCTGAAGGATGGATGGCCTGTTTGGTTCCTTCCTTCACTAAATTGAAGAATACATTCAAATTGTGAGGAATTTGAAGACAAAGTGCCCCACATGTTAGAAAACTAGATGAGTCAAGAATACTCCATGTTTGGGATGAGTAGCATAATAAGGATGATGATAAAATCCTACTTGATTCATTTGGAATTCCACATTCCAATATGATATTGGGTCTTGACACTCTGTTCCAGGTTTTAGTGGATGGGCAAGAGTGGGAAACCAGAAGAATTAGGTTAGAAACTCAAAGGGCACAGCAGGATTAGGATTAATTTGGATTGTCAGATACATTACAGACTATAATATAGCGGCCATGCATAAATATCTCTTTGAAAGAAGTTTCATGACTGAAAGGGAAGTTCGATGAAATCTAACTTAGTGAGAAGCAATGGAATTTGACAAAAAAATCAAGGCAGGAAGCTGAGATGTTACTGCAAACATGGTTAATGTGGGGCCAAAGGGATTAAGAGCTACTTTTCTGGTGTGTAGACAGCATCATCAATGATTTATTTAAGGAAAGTAAAAACTAGTTGAAGAGGTAGAAAAATGGGGCATCATATTGCTACAGGATGCGTGGGCTAACAATTCCAGGATATCATTGAAATGTTTTAATTAGATAAATGAAAAACACAATCCCTGGGAGCCATTAACAGTCATGCAGGTGCTGTACTAATTCTACAAGATGTAAGCATGTTAATGAGTTGAGCAGCGATGCTAATCGAATATGCATGCTGCTCATCACACCTACCCTTTTGCAAACACCTTTTAATGACCAGCAATAGTGTTTGCAGCCATAGAAAGGTGCTTGTAAGCATGGGCACAGAATGTGAACAAAACAGCCTGCATATAGGCAAAGTTCAGATACAGGCAGGTAATGTAGCCCATAAATATTAAGGGCAACTACAGTGAAAGAATACTGAAGAAGGGGAAGTAAAATGGAGGAATGTACACAAATAATTGTTTTTTACTGCATAATTAATTAATATAGAAGGTAAAGTGTAAACAAATACTGTAGGCAAATATGCTAAAGTGTCAAAGAAGCATTTCTAACATAAATCCTGCAATAGTGATCTAATGATAATTAATGTCAATAGCAATACCAGTATTATGCACATAAATAAAAAGGACATGCTAATAAAGGATGTGCTAAGGATATAAAGCTACAGTGTAACAAAGGGGAGCGAAAACATGATATACATGTTAGTAAAATGCTGAGTTGAGATAACAGCAAGGACAGAAAATACATTATGGAATGAATGCATTCACTGCAGTTACTGCATATGAGATGCATATACAGGGAGTTTATATACTCAAGCTGACACCACTGTCGTGTTCTTCACATCAGCATGTATACACAAGAATGAATGGGTATTAGAGCTGTATGTCAGGTACATCAGATATGGACATTTTTTTGCAAAGAAATGTCAGTGGGACCCACAGGAAAGGGGTTTAACACCTACCAACATGTAATAGACAAGCAAGTGCTGTATAGTCATGTAAATGCTAAATGGTAATCCAATAACACACATCACATAGAAGTGAAACTTGATAACAGATCGGATGACGTCATGAATTCAAGTCTTCCATTGCTGATTGCAAACATCTCAGACATTGTTAAATTGAGCATGCTCACATGAAGGTACAGGGAAAAGTAATATAACAGCAATTCAAGAACAGCAACACACAAAAAGTGTTGTAACAGAGGACCAGACAGAGTTTTGGATAAATGTTTATGGAATCACTCATCCACCATTAAGCTTTGTAGTGTGATGAAAACAACTGCAGTAATAAAGAAATGTCTGGATAAAGACATGCAATACAGATCATAATTATCTTGGGAATAGGTGATTCCTGTAAGCAATGAATGACATAATAAACATTTGCATCCCATCATTTTTGAACATATGTCAGTGCAAATATCAGAGAGGTGCATAACAATCACGGACGCCACAGAAATACACATCAGTCATGTCATGAAGAACGACCTTAAATGGTTTACAGCACTTTCCTGTCATAAGGGGTATAGATGTCATACTCTGAAGGACAAAGCCTGAAAAAGAGGGTCCTCTGACTGCACCACAACTATTGTCTGTGTGTAAGCCATTGCTGTTGAGACAGTTGTCTGACAGACAGATGTTAACAGATTCAAACTCCTGCCTATCAAAGCAGGCTTTCTACAGACATCTGTATTGAGTGCATGTGCCACATCAGATAGCAGTGGAGGCTTCCAAAACAACTAAACTGAATGTATGCATTAAGAAACGAGTTATGAATATAATATGACCAATCCAATATAGTCAGAATGCTGGAAAGAAGCTTCACATTTTACTATCCACACAACACTGAGCAGTGCAACATCAAAGGTTCTTTGACAAGGAATTGAAATCCACCATGTATTACACACACTGTCCTAGAATAGAACCACAGTCTATCTGTACATTTATGCTGTACAAGCCAGTACTCAATGTTTGTGCCATAGGAGCAGTCACAGTATGGCATGCCCTGAATAACCATTTTACAGCCATGCATTCACAATCTGTGATGATATATCATTATTCAACATAAAAATGGATAAGAATAACTAGATACAGTGGTGTTTATGTATCATCAGTACATTCATATAATGTGGCCCTTTCAGGAATTGAACAGCAAGGTGACTCTACTCACTAATGACATGTGGAAGAACCCCAAGAGCCACAGTGAAGTCTTAACACAACTGGCCTATGCTAACTTACTACATCAGATGTATGTGTTGTAAACAATCTCTTTGAGATTAGAGGGACAGTGAAGGCCTCTCCCACTGTAAATGGACCCATTATAACTGTGGTGGATGTTACTCATGCATTAAAATATAAGGCCACACAGTGCTAATAGGCACTGAATGTGGATTGAGCACATGAGCATTTGGCAACAGCAAATACATGATACTGTACAGGATGAATGTACCACAGTAGAATTGTCACAATTGTGAGATATGTCAGTATGTGAGGGCATTACATCCTGTTATTACTGTAAGGGATATATGTGTCTGCAATTGCTGTACTAAGACAACAACATACAGAATGTCATTTCATTCCCCTGTGCCAGAGGCTGACATTTCCTACATATGTTATGTAAGAATAATGTAATCACACGTCATCATTACTCTGAATAAAAACATTGCTATGTGAAAAAAAAATATCATAGCTTTTTATAAAGAGGAATCAACATCTATGCAGGTACACAGCAGATGTGTTTGACAACAGTGTTAGTGACATGTACAGTCACAATATAGTGAAAACATGCGTCTTCGGTCTGCTGATAGGAACCCCAGGAAAAGTCAATAACACTTACTTAATGGCTGGATTAGAACCCTTGAAATTAGTGAAATATATATATATATATATATATATATATATATATATATATATATATATATATGTGTGTGTGTGTGTGTATGAACTTTAGCTCAAAACTCCACAAAGGAATTTAAGTAACAACTGAAGCAGTGACAACTTTTTGAAGCAAAAGGGGAGAACATAGACAGAGACAGATGCAGAGAGGAATACCAACAACATGCTTTGTAAGACATGTAGGAACATCTGTATGGTGTGTTATTCTTACTAATTAAATCATCATTAATCTGTCATGTCCTGTACAATAAAATGTTTGTTATATGGAGAAATAAGGGGTAGGAGAGTGTAACAAACATAAAGACATAAGCAGGATAATGCTGAACTAATAACTTTCCCTGTTGGTGCTGCAATGTTTTTGCAAATGACATCTTGCTGCACTAGTCAAATGGTATTTAATGAAATGTATATATAGACAAAGACATTTGTGGTTAAATATATGACAGGAATTAAAATATGAATTAAATTGACTTACAGGTGTATTCAAACACATGACATTATGATAAAGCAACAGGCTACAAACAGGGCAATTATCTCAACATACCACATATTATTTGTACTTTATTACATCTAATAGCCTAACAACTGTTCTATCACCAGCATTACAGTACTGCATTTAGTTTGCCTTTACTCTGTTTTACCATAGTGCAGCAGATTTAAGCAAATTTGCACAAAAGTAACCAGACCACTACAGATTAAATTGCAATCTTCAACTTGTGCAATAAGGAAGTTGAATAGCATTCACTGACACTCAGCATTGCTGTGCTATGCTAACCTTATTTATTTACTTATTTGACATTTGTTAACTTGGTTAGTCCGACTGGGTAGAGACCCCTATTCAGAGGAGACCCGAAGCTCCACAACATAACAAAAGACAGAAAACAACAGTAGATAACAATTGTAAATTACTTAACAGGATTGTAAAAATGACAATTGTAAAACTACTAACAGGATAAACACGATTTAACAACATGAGAATAGCATTTTCTTTGTGCAGAAGAGACAAGAAAATAAGAAAAAAAAACTATTTGTGCTGTGAATAATACAATTTTGCCAAATGTATGACAGATGCAAAACAGCCTAAAGATGGTATATATTAATGCAAGAGGAAAATACTATGATAATAGCAGTTGTGAGCCAACAAGGAAAATAGGTACAGTGAGAGGTTGGATGAAAAGCAGCGACAGGAAGAAAAGAAAAATACCCAGCACTTACAGTGAAGGCTTTTCCATGGTGCATTTTTGGCAATGTATTTTGTGTGAGAATCTATTTTTGAACAGGTTAAATGTGTAAAAAAGGGGAAGATATGATAGTGGAGAAAAAGGGATTGGCAAGCAGAGTGTAGGACACGGGGAAAATGCAGTATTTTGTAGGAAGGTCATGGGAGAGCATTACAGCTATCTAGTTCTTCACAACATAAATGTACAATTGTACAGACAATTTCATGATTTTGGAGAGTCACCATACAAGTGATGGGTGACAACAACAGAATAATGCTGTATGACCAATTTGACCAAATCAGGAGTGTTAAGGTGACACAAAGGCAAACTGAAGAGCATTTTAAAGACTATATATTTTTTGTTGGCCAGGTGCACATTTTTTACTTTTTTTGAAGACATAGGAATACTGTGAAAGGTGCCTAGGAATGAGGGTGTCAGGTAGGTAGGTAGGTTATGTTAGGAAGCATGCCTAGACATACAGGACATTCATGACAGACTTGGTGGGGATGGAGGTAAAAGGGTGGGGGACACCATGATTGGGGATAGGTACAGGACATCAGAGATGAACTCATGTCTAGCCTGAGACCAGTAAGAATCTAGTCCTCATCTTCAGAATTGTCATAACTGTCTCCGACAGCAGTTCACTGAGTCAAAGTTGGACATGTCATCATCATCTTTGCAACTAAATGTAAGAACTTTTCAACCTTGCCAATGCATGCACTGAGACCTCTCTCTAAGATATCCTCCACCAGCCCTGTCAGCTCCTGCTGGGCGAGAAACACACCCCCCTACACACTACTACTCCTGAAGGGTACTGCTGTACCAGCAGCCAGGGCAGAGCTGCCTGATGCAGGTGGAGCAGTTATAGCAGGGGTTGTGGAGGCAACACTGACAGGTTGTGACCCAGATGTGCTGGGTGTCTGTGCTATCATCTGTGGAGGTATGGCAGGCCAAGCTGCAGTGGTCAGTCAACTTCACCATGCTGTTGATCTTTTATTTTTCAGTAGTAAGGTATACAATCATCAAATTATAACACCCTCAAAAAAGAGAAAGAAAGGGTAGGAACAGACAAGAAAATAGATAATTAGATACACGGCTTGTCACAGTACTGTATTTTTTAATAAACATTGGCAATACATAAACAATTACAATAATTTACTACTGCACACCTTTGCCAATCCATTTATTATGCAAAGGTATTTGTGTCATAACATAAACAAATCTCACTGCTGTGATACAACAAATAGCAGCCTTTATTTCCCAGTGACAGATAGGAAATATGCATTCAAATGTAATAATTGCAATTACCATAATTTGATTCTTCTTGACATATTATTGCTGTTAACATTTTATGAATACTTATCCAGTAATTAAAAGTAATTGCTGCTTCTGGGCATTGAACCCACACATAACTAAACTGCTGTTTTAATTGCCTAATGCAAACAGCAGAAGTTTTTTTGGGAAGGCATGCATGCTTGAAATGAATGTTGAGGTATGCCTACTCAAGATGCTAGTGCTTGAGGGAATAAAAAAGAAATTTCTGGCTTAAATTTGGACCCAAGTCATCCTTACCCGTGTCTCTCTGAGTCATGTTAATCTATCCTGGTGCACCTCACAGTTTGCAACTATTTCCCCTGTAGCTATGCAGTACAAAAAGAAATAAATACGAAATCATCATGAATACCTGTGTTGGATGACTAGATCTTTAATGCCATATCATAAACAGGTGATGAGCCAGTACACGTACACAACTAAAGGGCGCTTGCAATCCTAAATTCTGCCTCCCATAATAGCAGGAGGTCCTACTTGCACTTGTTAAGGTCACTGTAGCGTGACAACATTGTTCCCCAGTGTGTGGAATGCCAGTTGCACTGGAGACAGCCTTAGTCAAGGTATTCCAAGCCTCAGCCTTATACTGAGACCTGGTATTATCCCCCTTCAGCAGCCTATGACTGTAATCCTTCATGAGGCATGCCACAAACATCTTTCACTCCTCAACCCCTCATCTTTGTGCTCGAAATTTAGCACAATTCTCTCCTTCACCAGCCATGAATGCAAACGTCACGCTAACAAAATAATTCTGAAACGGCATCCAATTCAGATCTTGTGGTTAACTGCTTGTGTGCAGAGATGCACAGCCTTACCAACTGCATTTGTATAATTAAAAGCAGATGGATGCCTTGGCAGACACATTTGCATTATTTACATCACATAGCAATAAAGGTTTAAAATATGGAATTTAGCTTTGACACATGCGATGATCAACCTATTGACACAGGTTACAATGTTAAATAATGGAATGATTAATGGCATGGCTTTTAATCCTTGCAGTTTGGAAGGAAACAGAGGATGAATTGTGACATACTGTAATGTTGGGACTTACACAGTGTTAAAATATTATTGTACCAGCTGGGAATTGAACTCATGGGATGAAGTATGTGAAAACTGAAAGTTAGCTTATTAATAGACATTGCCACAGAACTACCTTTAAAGATGAAAATTAGAGATGCAATGATTTCAGAATGAATGGAGATAAACTTCAGAGAGGCCTGTACATGTGTGGTTTTAATTAGCCATGGTAATGCACTCTTTATTTAAAAGTCATTATTTATATTTGTAAATAGATTTCAGATGGATGCAGCTGTATGAGCTAAGTGATGTGAATTTGAAATGAAGTATTATCATTCTCATGTTTATGAAATCGGACACACATTACCTTGAGGTTATATGTGAAATGAAACATGCTAAATAGAAAAGTTAATAAGCAAGCATTATTGATACATTGTTTGCAAAAAACATGTTTCACATTATCATTTTTGTTATTTTTAAAGTCCTAATACAGATGTAGTGAGAAATCAGATTCTTACACCCTTTGTAAAAGTAGGTTTTAGCTGGATTTGAACCTTTAATCAGCTGTGTTTTCAATGCCCTTATACTTTGTGTCACATAAATAGGTAGGATGAAGAAAGTGCACAGTTGCCAGACATGTTAGTGCTACATAAGGCTGTCTAAACTAAATGTTTAACTTTTTTCCTTATGTAGGGAGCCATGTTTGCATGCTGCCAAGCAGACAGCAAATGCAAATTAAAATACAAAAAAACAGCAAAACATATTGTGAATAATTGCAATATGATCTCTAAACAGGATTCAGACAATGCTTTGTTTGCCTATTTCTCTAAATTCACTTTGGTTACACCTTGTGCCACAGAACTGGACATCTGCCAGGTACGTTCTCAGTACTAAGTACTATCCATGATGCAGAAGGCAGCTAAACAACACCAGGCATATTTGTTATACATAAGCAGCCTAAACTAAATTCCCTCATTTTTCCTTAGGCAGTGAAACATTTTTTGTGTTCTGATAAATGTGGAACAAATGTTAAAGGCATTAGAAAAAATATATGATACAGAAAAAAAGCTGACAGCATATTAAGGTCAATCAATGAATATTTGTAACAACAAGCAGAGCAAGAA
Organism: Protopterus annectens; assembly: GCF_019279795.1. Classification (NCBI taxonomy): domain Eukaryota; kingdom Metazoa; phylum Chordata; order Ceratodontiformes; family Protopteridae; genus Protopterus; species Protopterus annectens. The sequence continues at coordinate 927,218,972 of NC_056725.1, read as the reverse complement.
GTGCATTAAAGTGACAGATTCGTCCTTTTCAAATGTCATTGCAACATCAGAAATTTACTTTGTGGAACATAGTATCAGACTTGTAGTTAATGACAAACAATGTGAAACTAGACAGAAAAAAAGCTCGCATGTTAGCAATAGTGATGCTTTTTAAACAACAATACTATCGTATCACAAAATGGAATTAAATATATATTTGCCCCCTCTGTAAAATTATCAGTTAAGTGGATTTGAACAATGCATCAGCTGTCCTTTTTCTCTAAGTTCACTGCATTATATCACAGAGAAAGTTACCGGACAGGTGCATTTTCTTCACTAAGTGCTATCCAGCATGCTGATGCCCATACAATGTTGGTGGGCTGTTTTGCACTACATAAGGTAGCCTAAACTAAATATTGCACTTTTTTCCTTAAGTCTTGAAAGTTGATTTTACTCTGCCAAGCAGTATGCAGGTGCAGAAGGCAATAGCTATCAGAGACATCCCAACAACATTTTGGGAGTAACAACTTGAAGACACATGAAATGAATCACCATGTATATCTAACAATGAGCACAGCTGTTACTGCATTGCACTGATACTATCAACCTTCTCGCATTTCCTTGCCACGTCAGTACTATCACGTTTATGTCACAATATCAGGACTTTAGTTAGTGCCATGAGAATGCAGAAGGGCACAGGGAACAAAAGAAATGTTTATTGTTCACACAGCACATACAATTAATACTGACATAATTTCAAAGGACTTACCGGTCTGTCACTTTTAGTCAATACTAAATTTACTTGTGTTTCCCACAACAACACATTTGTACAACAAAGTGAGCATCAAGATTTAGTATGACCTCCCTCAGTAAAATGATCTGTGAACAGGTTTTGAATGCTGCACCCCTGTACTGTTTCTCTAAGTGCAATATGTTTACACATTATGCCACATATTGATAGGAGTGTGGCAATTTGAATTTCTTCACCCATTACTGTCCAGCTGCTAAAGAAAGTGTGACTATACCAGTCTTCATTGCATGGTTGATTGCAGTCCAAATAAAAAAAAATTGAACAGGCTCCGAGTGTAAAACAACTGGTAAACAAGAAGGCACTAAGGTAACATAACAGGTAAAACTCACAAAAACCTTTATTAGTCCACAAATGGATGTGTGAATAATCAAAAATACAGCAACTCAAACTGACTAAGCACTTTCACCATCATGGGCATCTTCAGAGACAGTTATCTTCAATAAAAACAACATTTAAATACAGCTGTTGATTAGTACTTAATTAATCAATGATGAAAAAAAGCAGGAGGGTAGCTAATTGACGAATACAAATATTTATTGGTAGAACATCCGGTCATGCCCACCATCTTTGGCATGCCCAAAATTCATAAAAACTTAGTGAACCCACCTTTTAGACCCATAGTTGCAGCCAGACGATCAAAAACTGAACCTCTAGCTTCCTACATAGATATTTTGACCAAGGACATCTTGGAAAGGTTGCCATATATCTTAAAAGATTCATGGCACTGTTTGGACTGCCTCAGAACTTTGATTGACAATGATCTGGGGGATTTTTTGTTGGTTATTATTCATGTTATCAATTTATTTTCAGTGATTCCCCATGACTGTGGGCTCGACTGGTTTAGGAAGAGCTTGGACAAACATACCAATTTGCACCAGACCAAGAAGGACCTATTGGTGGATCTGTTGCAAATGGTATTGGAGAACAATTTTGTAGGTTTTGAGGATGAGTACTAGAGACAGTCCACAGGGGTGGCTATGGGTGCTAAATGTGCACCCATTTATGCCAACCTCATTTTAGCAGAATGGGAAGATCAGTTTGTGCTGACATCTGATTACAAGGCTAAGATGCCTATTTATTTTAGATTCTTGGATGATATTCTGCTTTTTTGGAAAGGCACACTTGACGAACTGGAAGAATTTATTTTATATTTGAACAACACGACTACATTCTTAAAATTTACACACAATGTTGGCAAGATGAGTACTGATTATCTGGATTTACAATTATATATTAAAAATGGTCAAATAGAATCAAGATTATACAGAAAGAAAACTTATAGCAATTCATTTCTACATTATAGTAGTTATCACCCTGCTTATGTTAAGAGAAATGTTGTCAAGGGCCAAATGATTAGGTTGTCCCGTATTATTAGTGAGGATGATGTATTTACAGTTGAACTGGACAAATTAAAGGACTTATTTGTCCAAAGAGATTATCCCATTGATATACTTTTGCCACTTCAACATGAAATATTTAGAAGAAGGTTTACTGACTTTGTTCCAATCTTGCATGGCACACACAGGTTATGTGACAAAGTCATCAACCGTAAAGAAGTGCCTGACAAGAAACAATACGCCAACAGGAATGGTATTACAACACAACAGGTTAGCACCTGAAGTTAAAGATGTTATTTATGGTGCTTGGGAAAGCCTCATTCCAGCAGACTTACACAACATACTTGGTAAATGTCCCACTTTTATTAACAGTAGAGGTTCAAATTTAAAAGACCTATTTGAGAAGACCCCTAGATCCTTTGGACAAAGACCAGCTACAATGGCCAAATGTGGCAATTGCAAGGCCTGTAAATTTATTAATGACGGTCCCTATGTTTGTCTAGGTAGTTTTAAGAAAACTTTGAAGAGCCCTGGTTATTGCAACCGCAACACGAGCATGGTCATTTATGCTGTCACTTGTTTATCTTGCCCAGCGTTCTATATAGGTATGACTACCAGGAAGTTGAGACAAAGAATATTAGAACATTATAAAAAATAAGAAAACTACTAATTCATTGTATATACACATGAATCATTGTGCAAACTTTAAAAAGTTTATTTTTTTTGTTATTGACAGGCTATATACAAAGGATTTTGGGGGGGACTTTAAAACTATGTTGGAAATAAGGGAATGTCTTTGGCAACTGAGACTTGATGCCAGTAATGCCCCTGGTATCAATGACGTACTGTTCCTAGCATGTATTTTAAAATACAAAGCAGCTTGTATATAATACACAACTATGTAAATTCAAATATATTAACAGATATGTCTTCTGTTTTATATGGAATGTTTTTCATTGCACACATTGTTTTTAGTTTGGTGGTTTTTTTTATTTTTCATTATTTTTATTATTATTTTTGTTTTATTTTGGTTAATTTATTTATTTTGGGTAGCTATTACTTGAGTTTCTAGCAAACACGGTATTGTTGAGCAGGATTTTAAGATTTGGTGAACAGGAACTTTAGGGGACAATTGTTTAACTACCCTCCTGCTTTTTTTCATCATTGATTAATTAAGTACTAATCAACAGCTGTATTTAAAGGTTGTTTTTATTGAAGGTAACTGACTCTGAAGAAGCCCATGAGGGTGAAAGCGCTTAGTCAGTTCGAGTTGCTGTATTTTTGATTCTTCACACATCCATTTGTGGACTAATAAAGGTTTTTTGTGAGTTTTACCTGTTATGTTACCTTAGTGCCTTCTTGTTTACCAAATAAAAAAAATGTCAGTTTTTACCTTGGCCAGTGAAATGCAGTTCACTGCTCTTGACCATTGCCAGTCAACTGAGTGCAATGCCAAACAGCACACAAATGACAAAAGGAAAAACAAAATGGTGATCAAAATACTTTAAATGTACATTTCAGATGTTTAAGCAACTTTGATATCTTGCAGTAGGAAACTGGACTTGAAGAGCAGTAAGAACAATCATTTAAGAGTATTTCCCATAGATGCCACATTCAAAGACATATATTAGTGCAGAGAAAAAGGTGTTTAGAGGTACTGATAATGTAACGTATCAAGTTACATTGAAAGCACAACAGAAACAAGTTATGAAAGTTGTCCTTTATAATTTGACAGTACATGTCTGGATGATTGTGTTATTGCCAACAATTAGAATACCCATGTATTCACACAATATTAAATAAATACTGCAAACACTACAGGTGTATTCCTCTCCTTTATGGTGCCTCATTCCCTTATCTGTGCTTCATTAGGAGCAATTCCACCTCGGTTTTATTATATATGTACATTATATATACATATATAATAAAATGTTTTATAAATATATATATATATATATATATATATATATATATATATATATATATATATATATTATACTGTACATTATCAGCATCAGTGCTTCGCTTACTCCCTTGAATATGAACATTTCTTACTAAGGGACAGTAACTGTAGTCATTAAAGCCAGAATTTGAATGTTAGGAATGTTGCTCTCCTAAATCAGTCAACGAACTTTCAGATGTCTAGTTAAGTCTCTTCTCCCGGACACTCCCTCAGTAGGTATCATCAGAGAGGGGAGACTGTGAAAACTTGATTGTTCCTACAGTCAGTGTAATCAGACACCCATAAGCTTTTAGCAGGGAACACTTCTCAGTGCTCGGCCTTGCATTGCTAGGGCATGTGCATGTAATCATGTAGGTTCTTACACCATGTTTACATTCAGGAATGCTAATGATTGTACACCTCATTGGATACTCATTGTGATCATAGGGCTGTCTCTGTACTACATAAAGGTAATCTTGCAGCTATTGCCCATATGTTATACAAGGCAGAATTATGAATCCAGAGAGTTAATTACTGCTAAATAAACACAAGTTTTGTAGAATTATTAATTTTGTACTCTACTGTATTGTCAAAGCATGTTTCTATTTCTTCCATGATGCTTTTCATTTAACATTAAAAGATGAATTGCACTGACCACTGAAAAGACGTTTTTTTTTTTCCTTAATTGTTTTTTCTTTATATAATTCCTCTGGCATAACCATATCTGCATTACAAAAATTATGCTCCAGAATGCATGACATATATCTTTAGATTGTATTTAAGTGATGTTTGCACAGTTATTGCAGATGACTGTATTATAACTTAGGAAGGTCTGGCATTCTTACCTATGTTAGCAGAAAGAAAAATGCATTACATTTGTGGATTTCTACCTGACTGCCACCCACAGCAGTAAAGATGGCACTTGTCTTGCATTTCTAATGTTACACTTTGAATTATTATTGTTAATGCTGCAATGTATTACACAGTTAAACCTGTGTTATCTGCATTAAAAAATGTTATAGACTGGTGTTGATATTTGAATTAGGAATATTTATTTTTTTGGGAGGGGGCTGTCCTAACTTGTGTATAGTAATACAGAACATTCATTTTTAAATTGTGGTGTGCATGATGGATGCATGTGAAAGATCCCACTATAGTAGTGGCACTACATTCACTGTTTCATCAGTGATTTGGGTGCAAATACCCAGACATGGTAGGCTCCAGGACATTGTCCTGAACAAATTAATGAGGAGAGATCATTCAAAAGACATCACTCACATTCAGGTAGCACCCTGACTTCGAGCCAGGGCTGTGGAAGCAGCAGTGCAACTCCTGGCAGAGGTGGTTCTCATGGTCGGGGCAAGGACTCTGAACTAACTACTCTACGATGCATGTCTCACACTTATCTGAGATGTCAGGATGTAGTGCTAGCATAGTGCTTGATTGTGTTTATGCAGACACACACTCATTGAAAAAAAATCACTTACCATTACCACCTCACACACAAGAAAACTATCTAAATGGTACTGCTGAGTGCTATATATCTGTTGTTACTGGCCCTGAACACGGTACACGCTGATAGATACACACATTTCTTACTTGCACACATTCTCTTCTTTGGTTTCAGCCTTGCCCATTACCATCCCCCACCACCCTGTGTAAATGATGATGGCTGTGGCCTGCCCTTTGCACATGTCTTTATGACTTAGGGTTGCATACATGTCTGATGCGCAAAGTGGATAGCTGATGCTTGCTTACTCACATTCTTGCTCAATACATATTGCAGAAGAAAATTTGATGATTATTTGTTCCTACTCATTTGAGAATGATTACATCTATAATTGTTGAACCACATTGTATTTAAGTTTTGTCATTAGAACAGTGGAAGCATTAGGGATTTCAGTCTTGCTTCTTGGTATAGCTGTGAAAATGAGGGTATAATCGACCTGTTCCATGTCTTATAGACATGGTCAGTTGAAATGCATGATACACACTATTGTTTCTAATATGTAACTATACACTGCAAAAATCTGACAGTGGAGATACTACTGAAATAAATGTATACCTCTGACAAATGTTCTGCTAGGTGCATATGAATATTTCCATATGAGAGTAATCAGTTGTATAACTTTTGTTTTCTTTACAGGTTCCACAGTTACCTTGCCATCATTACAGGTACAAATTGTGTTCTTTGTGGTTGTACCTGTCGGTTGCTATCAGAACACAGCCATTATATAGTTAAATAAGGGTTGTGGAATCTGACTTTTCTGTTTTTCTATTTGTATGTACATGGGACCTTATGCTTTGACCAAGGTAGTGATTGTGTGTGCTCTCTTTTGCCTCTTAGCAAGAGCCAGGGCATACTGTGCACACCTCTACCTGCCAGCACCATCTGCACCTGGTGGCTCTCCCTCAGACTCCTCATCAGTATCTGCTGCTGTTGGCCCTGCTTATGGTTCTTGAAACTGTGGTCCTGCCATTTGCTATCCTTGTTGAAGCTGTTTCCTGAGAATTATAGTGAGTAAAATGGTACTGGCTGTCAGCATTGTGGCATAGGTGCCTAGGTCATACTGCAGTGCACCTCCTGATGTGTCAGGATACAGGAACTTTGATTTAAGCAATGCAAACACATGTTCTATGATATATCTGGTTTAAGAGTGGTCCTTGTTGTATCCTTGCCCAGTAGAATTGGTTAGATTTTTCATGGTTATCATGAGCCAGGGATCCAGTGCATACCCTGAATCCCCCACTTGATGCCCTTGAGAAAAGTCACCCCTAGTAAACCTGTTCTACAGATCACAGGTATGCCATATGCGTGAGTGATAGAAACTGCCTGGGCTAGCATAGACATTGTAAATGATTCCTTGGGCATTACAGACAACTTGACAGTGTATACAGTGAAAACCTTTTCTGTTTATGTACATCCTTCCTTATTTATTAGGTGGGGCTTTTATTTTTATGTGTGTGAGAGATATATGGCTCACACCACTTCAGGGAAGTGTGCTACTGCGTAGAATTCCTGCAAAGTTCTTCCTCTCTCCTGTGGGGTGGGTGAGAAACAGATGTGATCTCTTACAAGTAGTAGCACTGCATTTAAAAACTGATGTAATATTCTGGAGGCTGATGGCTGTACCACCCCAATATATCACTTGTGGGTCTCTATAAGTACCAGTAGCTATTATACGTAATGCTACATGTACCTTTGTTTTCATGACATCCCTGGGGCCTAAGTTAGGGGCAGTAGAAGTTGCATATTTTTTAGAGCATTTCACTGTCTACCCTGTATCTCTTAACTCTTTCTGTGTCAGGTAGTCCATGATAAGTCAAATAGGGTCTAAACACTCTCTTCTTCTTACCCAGGGTCTAGCAGCAGCAGCACCCTGATTTAGAGCCTGTTAGAAACACAGCATAATAACTGCTGAGGCTCCCCTAGCATGTTTTTTCTAAGTGCAATCATACTGTATTCCAAAGAGTTTTGGTGTACAGGACAAAAGCTTACACTGAGTGTACATGATTGCTTTATAAATTCTTCAATAGCTTTGCCATGTTAGATTGATTAATTAGCATGTAGCTTGGCTCTTTATGCTGTCATTAGCATATTCTACCATTTATCTTTATTTGGTGGCTCCACACATTGTGTAGAGCCATTTAATGAATACCAAATAGCACACTGTCATGTAGGTGTTAATGAGTCCATCCCAATATCTCTGAGGAGAATAGGCTTGTTATGACTTTTATTTATTTATTTACTTATTTATTTTCATTTGTTGACTGGAATATTACCATTAAACTCAAGGAACCCCTTTTCAGTGCTGCCCCATTGAGCAAATTCCACATTTTAGTAAGCACAAGTCATTTATAAATATTGAAGTTTGGTGATGTTTGTATAAATAAATACATATTTGCATATTTATTTGGGTGAAGTTTGAAGTCAAGTTTCCTATTTCACAGTGGAAGTTATTAGCCTTTTGAGAAGAAAAATATTGGAGTGCAGAAACAGACATAATTAGGATATATTTGTGGTTATTGGTTGATATGAAGGTCAAATATTATATGATAAAGGTTCTGCAGTGGGAATACAAGTAAAGAAGGGGGCATATAGTCTAGAACTTGGTCCATACAATAGATATGGCTAATTATAGTAGAAAGTGATTAAATGCATGTTCTGCAATGTTTATTACCTGAGCAAGTCCAGATGGATATCATAAATATTTTTTGAACTTTACTAAAAATTATTTTGAATTGGATTCTTATCAAATGGCAGTATGGAGTAACAATCATTTGTAATATCTACAGAATACAAGGAGTCATCATGATGATTATTTGACTTGTAATTACCTTGTTTTGATTCTACCTTCATTTCTCTTGTATGCTTTAGAGTGCTTATTGACATACATTAACATTATTTTAAAAAAGTTAGAACAATCATAAAACAAAACAGCTAAGTTGCAGCAAATTATATCAATAAAGTTCACTATCTAGCAATGCAAACACAATGTGGCCTAATGAGGGAAGAGTAGAGAAAGATGATGACCTGTTTCTTCCTGGATCCAAAACCCTTGGCAATGAGATGTGCCACATAGAAGGACTTTCTGACCACAATGACAATGTGGTGGTCAAAGGAGAGCTTGCTGTCAACCTGTGTCCTCAGATCTCTTATAACGCCTTCAGTGTTCAGTGGGCTGCCATCAATGTGGTAATCAGTGAGAACTGAGTTTTTCCCAAAGGGGATGACGACGCATTTTTTTGGCATTAAGCTTAAGGCCATGGTTTCGACACCAGTCACTGGTCTCAGTGAGGCCTTTCTGTAGGATGTCTACATCACTTGGGGAGTTAATAATGGCTCCCAGCTTGCAGTTGTCTGAGAACATGGTCATCCAGAGTCCCTCTGTATTGGCCTGGACTTCTGAGAAGTAGATGCCAAACAGGAGAGGACCCAGGACCGATCCCTGTGGGACTCCACTCGTGACTAGTCAGCAGCCGGACTTGGAGTCAGCTACTTTTACACTGTGGGTTCTATCTGTGAGCCAATTTGCAACCCACCTACTGATATAGGGGTTGATGCCTAATTTGGTGAGTTTATCAATGATTCCTGAGTGGGACTGGGGTACTTTGAGGATTCTCTGCTAGATGTACTGTCAGAGATGCAGTGGGGGGGTGGTGGATTGGTATGACAGGGATGATTTTTCTGACTTATGATACAGAATCAGAATTCCCCAGACATGGTAAGGCATTGCTGTGTCTAATTATGGTGGCTGCCAAAAAAGCAATTACTAGAAAATCAAAATCAAAATCTAAACCAGCTATACTAGGAGTAGTAAATATAGTAACAGAGATTAAACTGGAACTGAGATCTTTAGAAAAGAGTAGGCGCAAACTATATAGGAAAATGGGAATTGTGGTAGCAATACATACATGGGAAGAATGATGTGTAAATGAAGGCAGGACTTAAATGAGTTATGTAATGTTTGAAATGATTGGGTAGATTGTAAGGGATGTATAATGTTTGCAACAGGGACTGTGTCATTATGGTTTGTGATGTAAAATACTTGCAATCAGGACTGTGTTGGTGTGGTTTGTTTTCATTTATGTAAATGTATGATTGCCTATGTCATAAGTGATGGTTTAATAAAGATGTTTCTTGTTTAAAAAAGGGCAGGAATTGAATAACCTATGTAATGTTGCTTAGGTTATTTGATATATAGCAATATATGTGAAGTATAATGTTTGATAATGTTAATATAGTTTGATTACTTTTGTATAAATGTAAAATTGCTATGTCACAAGTGACAATTCAATAGACGTGTTTAAAAAAAAAACAAACAAGTGGAACACACAGACAATATTTACCGACTGTAGGGACCAGGCTGATGTGAATCAGAATCCTGAATGATCTCACAAGCTATCATCCTAAATAAGTCCTGCATAGACCATGCCATTTCATTGAACAAGGCCCCCATCATGTCCCTCATCTCTGTTCATGACCTACCTGACCTCCTTCCAAAAATCATCTCTATCATGGCCGTGGCAACATTTCCCCCAGGCTGCTCCACGATGTCTCAGGCGGGGGCAGGTCCAAGTTTTTCGTTATCATCATCATCATTGCCAACTTCATTGGAAGATTTGGGCAGTAGCCTTATATGTGCATGTTATCTTCAGATTAGCCAACATCCTCAGGTACCATGTTCTGTAAAAATGAATTGTAAGATACAACAGAAAAGAAAACAAAATGTTTATCACACAACACAATATCCTTATGATGAAAATTTACACAAGGTCTGAGACACATCCAGTATGGACAGAGTCACCCATGCCCCTATGTCTTGCACTTCTAAAAAGGACAACTGTATTTTTTCCTGAACAATTTCATATGCTTAGACACACACACACACACACACACACACACACACACACACACACACACACACACACACACACACACACACACACACATTAGCTTTGTAAAAATGTATGAATAGTCAACAAACATATTTTACTGTCTGCATTTAATGATGTATATAAGCAGACACAAAAAAGGAAACAGAAGAATTACAAAATAAATATTTTGTAACATGCTTGCTGATTATGAACTGCTGCTATTAAATGGGTACCTGCTCAAGCGTCAACAAACCTAGGTTATAACAGTTTTTTTAAATAAAACAACCAAGGGGTTGCAGACAGAAACAAAACCAATGTTTCCCAGCAAGGTGCACGTGTGCTGCTATGAAACAGGTACATGCTCAAGTAACAGTCAACCTAAGCTATAATAAAGTTTTTACAAACAGACCATGCTGTGTGAAATAGGTGCACAATCAATGTTCAACTGAAAGCAGATAGCACTACTAATGCCATTACTGCAGACTTACATTCACTCTGTGAATAAGCAGGCTATGCACAACATATATAGTATTAGAAAACACAGTGAAACATACAGGAAAGTTAAACCATGCATCAGAAACAGTACTTACAGCTAAACCATTCACTTTAAAACGTGTGTCAGATACACACAACAAACTGCCGTTTAAGTTGTTGCTGCTTTGTTAAAACACTTTTGCTGACGAAATAGATCCAAACTACAAAATACATCAACACTAAGTTTTATACACAGTTATAATGACAGCTACCATTTGCTGATTTCACTTACCTTCCTAGCTTCCTAGTGCTTGATGGGCATTTCTGCATTCTAAACAATAAACATATAATTTGGAAAAATACCGGCCTGAAGACGGTTCATAATGTATGTAAAATAGTCAGCATACCTCTCTCCCTCTGCTGCTCTTCAGGCCTGTGCAACTGCTTGAAGCACATCGGTCAGTTCCGACTGCGGTCCTCATCGTGAAATTAACACAAAAATTAGAAATTGTTCCTCAAATAACAAGGAAAAACATTTCACCACACATTTTGTAGGCTGTTATCCTGAATGCTGGACAGGTATAAAACTCAATTGACATTGCAACATTCTTTACATCTTTGAGTACAGCTTGGAGTACATGAGATTTAAACCTGCAAGCACAACCTATATCCAAATTCTAACCTAGAGACTTATCTGCCTACCCAACACATCTTAACTGTAAAAAGCATGCTTTCCAGACTCTGAATCGAGTTAAAGTGATGACATCCTGATGGGTTATGTTCCACTAAGAATGATCTTGGTTTAGAATTACAAACTATGAACATGTAATGTTCATGTAGTTAAACTGCATTTAGATTGCATTCATGTCAGCACTAGTCTTAAAAACGAACAGTAATTGGATAATCCATTCCTCAGACAGGCTGACAGTGTCATGTAACATACAGCTTCTGTAAACAGACCCATACCTGTTGCTGTATCGTATGGATACAGAAAGGTATGTGTGAGGACCATTACTCTTTGTTCATAGGATTATAGGATCGTAGGAGGTTACTAGGCTAATGGCCCTGGGGCCCAAGCCTAGCCAAGAGTTTATCCCCCCAAAAAACCTCAGTCAGCACGTGTCGCCCCTGTCAGTGAGGGACACAGGTAGAACCCCTGGGATGAATTTGTGGTTTCTCATCCACTCATCAAGGTTGCACTTGAAGAGGGTCAGTGAGGTGCTCTGTTTGATGTGTATGGGAAGTCTATTCCAGAGATGGGGCAGCCTCTGGTAGACAAACCTGTCTCTCCAGCAGGTTTTGTTAATGTCACAAGGTTCAGGCCTTTTGAGTGGGTAGTGTGTGAGGAGTTAGATTTACGGATATGGAGCATCTCTAATAGGGCAGGGTCTCAGATTGCCTTGTAGGCGAGACACAGATTACCCCTGAGCAATCTGTATGATACTGAATAGAGTAATAGTGATTTGAGCCTGTCTGCATAGGACAGGTGTTGGAGGCCATGGATTTTCTTGGTGAGGTATTTGAGTGGTCTTTCCAGTTGGTGCAGATGTTTGGAAAGGTACATCCCAAATGGGGCATTATACTCAATTATAGGTCTAATGAGGGAGGAGTATAGAGAAGTAATAACCTCCTTTTTTCTGGATGCAATCCCTTTACTTATGAGATGAACCAGGTAAAAAGCTTTTCTTACCACTGCTGCTACATGATGGTCAAATGTGAGGTTGTTATCAACCTGAGTGCCTAGGTCTTTCACCACAGGTTGTGTGCTAAGGGAGTTGCCGTTGATGTGGTAATCAGTAGGGGTCATGTTTTTGCCAAATGGTATGATGATACTTTTTTTTGCATTTAGCTTGATGCCATGACTTTGACACCAGTCACTAGTTGCTGTGAGACCCTCTTGCAGTATGTTAACATTATTTGAGGAGTCAATGACAGCACCCAACTTACATTCATCAGCAAACGTGGTCAGCCACAGGTCATTTGTCTTTGCCTGTACCTCTGAGAAATAGATGCCAAACAGTAGGGGTCCTAGGACAGATCCTTGGGAAACTCCACTAGTGACAGGTTTGCTGTCAGAGGTGGAGGTGCATATTTTGACTTTGAGGGTCTGGTCATTAGCAAGCTGGCCACCCACCTGATGAGATAGTGTTTTATGCCAAGTTGTGTTAGCTTTTCGATGATGCCTGAGTGGGGGGTTATGTCAAAGGCCTTGGCCAAGTCAAGGTAAGCTGTATGTACTTGCTTTCCCTCATCCAGGGTCTTGGTGACAGTCTCAAATAAGTCAACCAGGTTCAACAGGCAAGATCTGCCCTTGACAAATCCGAACTGGGTTGGGTCAAGTGCTTGGAGATTGCTTATGTCCTTGTTTATGAGATCCATAGTAATATGCTCCATGGCTTTACAGATCAGACTTGTGAAGCTAATGGGGTGATAGTTTACAGGGTCAGTAGTGGCACCACCTTTGTGCAAGGGGATGACAATGGTGGTTCTCCACTCTGCTGGAATGAAGCCAGTACTTAGACTGTGGTTGAATAGGATGCTCAATGGTAAAGCCAGTTCTTGCTGGAGATAGTACCCTGATACTATCAGGTCCCAAGGAAGCTGTGTTTTTTTCCCTTGGATAGGGCCTGTAACACTTGATCTATGGAGATGTGAGGTGCGGGACAAGTATCGAGGATGTCAATAGGGCCTTTGGAGGGGGACAAGGGGGTGAAGTTTGCACTGAACCTATCTGCTAGCAGATTGGCTAAGTCAACAGGATCAGTGTAAGTGATAATGTTAAGTACTAATTCGGAACATACTTGGACTTTGTCATGGAGGTTTCTGACGTAACTGAAGAAGACTTTATTGTTTCCCTTTGTTATGGAGGCTAGTTTCGATTCATAATTGGCCTTGGACATTTTCACTAGTGATCTAATTTGCTTGTTGAGGCTAAGGAGGGAGTTTTTCCAATTTCTAATTTGTTCACTTTTACCCTTGGACAACAGTTTCTTCCTTTTGTTGTAAAGTCTGTTGATAGAGGATGTCCACCAAACAGGTTTGTGTTTCCTTGAGGAGAAGGTTTTATTTCTATTAGGTATGGCTGAGTCCATGCAATTGTACAGGTGCTTGTAAACTGCACTGACTTGCTGTTCAGCATAGTTGTATGCATCATCTGGGGGGACAGTGGTGTGAAGCTACAGATACCCTCCCTTAGGAGGTTGTAGTCAGCTTTTGAGAAGTTTTTTAGCTTGATTTCGGCTAAAGGGGGGGGGGGGGGTTGAGTGGGATAGAAACTTCAAATGAGACAGTCCAATCACCTGATCTAACCAGGGAAGGACATGCTATGGGAGTCATGCAGCTGTCACCCATGTTGGTGAGAACCAAGTCCAGAATGTTATCTCCCCTTGTGGGGGATGAGATGAGCTGGTATAGTGCATTAAAATTGATGAAGTCAAGGAATCATTGAGGCAGTGCATTAGTGCAAGAATAGTTCACCCAGTCTATGGTGGGTTAGTTGAAGTTACCAAGGATCAGGGTGTTAGGAGGTACCTTGATGGAGTCTAGTAGATCCAGGTAAGAAGAGTGGGTGTCCTGAGTCATGAAGGGGGGACTATAGCTAGCAATAACTTGGATGGGTGTCTTGCCAACTGTCAGTTGTACTTGGAGTAGTTCCAGTACGTCATGCTGGCAAACCAGTCACCAGTCTGGAGGTGTGCTTGTCCTTGATGAAAATAGAGACTCTACCAGCCTTAGTCTTCCCAATCTCATTTTGGGGTCAGAATGTGTGGACTGAGGTATAGCCTGGTAAGGCAGGGGTGCTCTCTGCAGCCCTGACCCAAGTTTCTGTGACCACATAGACATCAGCATCTTCCAGTATAACGAGTGCTTCCAGTGAGTCCATTTTCAGGTTTAGGCTCCTAACGTTAAGCAGCATGACCTTCAATTTGCTTTTTTGACAGATCTTTTTATATTGGTAGGTTTGTCTTTGTTAAATTGCACATCACTAGTCTTCCCTACCCTTCATTGCAGTTGTTATTGTGCCCATCACACTACCTCAAAACTGATAAGTTAATTCTGTCCTACTATTGACTTCAGTATTTCATGACAAAACAGTCCTTCATAGCATGTTAAAAAGTATACAATATTAACCTAAAACATTTCCCTGCAGATTGCCATATTAATAACATCTAAGCTCTAAATCAGTGGTGAGACATTTGGGCACGCAGGTTGACAGCAATCATGTCTCCATGTTGGTAAGGAAGGCCTTTCAAATTGCTCACCTCATAAGCAAGGGCATAGCTTCCAGAATAAAAGAGGTTATAACCCCCCTGTATTCTTTACTAATCAGGCCAATAACAGAGTACAATGCTCCCTTTTGTATGTACATAAACAGGCACCTGAAGTAACTGGAAAGACCTCAAAGGTTCCTCACAAAGAAAATTTGGGGTCTTCAGCACATGTCTTACATGGGCATACTAAAATCACTCTCACTACACTCTGTATCATATAGACTACTCAGAGACAACCGGTGCCTTGCACACAGAGCAACCTCTCATCCTACCTTAATGGAAATGCTGAACAATTGTAAGTCAAATTGTACATGACTCACTCACTCTAGGGACCTTAACCTAGCATGTGACATCAATAGGACTTGCTGGACAGATAGATATGTCTCCTAGAGGTTAGTTTCCTTTGGAATAAACTTCCAATACAGGTTAAACAGAGCCCATCGTTAACCCTTTATAAACGTAACTTGGACGATTGGATGGGAAACTGCAAATTCACCATAGGGGTTTCACCTTTGTCTCTCTTAGATAGGGGCAATTGGTGCTGATTTAGATCTGCTTATAACATAGACCATATCTCTAGACCCTTAAGGGAACAAGGGTTGAACTTGGCTAGGATTGTAAGGTCCCTGGGGACATTAGCCTAGTAACCTTCTATGAATCTAAGAACCTATGTATTAAATGGACAACAACTGATAGGCTGACAATATTGCCATTATGACAAAGCCTAATCAGGCATGAAATAGGTTCAAACAGGGGTTGACTTGGTCAAAGCTTAGCAGAAGCAGGCAGAGCCTAAAAGATGATATCTCAAGAAATGCTTGAAAGCAAGCTTAATGATCGCCAGTGACTTTAAAGCAAGGGGGTAGCAGAAAGAAACTAATTAGGTGGGGCTAATTGTAATGTTGATGGGAATATACTATGGCAGGTAAATGAATGTTTAAATGTGATGAAACAACAGTTAAGTCATCCACATACTTTCTCTCAGTACCCATTCAATGTTGACACTTTATTGACTGGACACACCTTCATATGTCCAACTGTGTTCAAATAAAAATGGTAACAGTCACAGTAATATAGTAAAGCTTGTCTTACTCAAATACAAACTATGCCTGCCAAGAAAATGTATTCAGCATGTTGCTATTAGATGCATACTGAGCAACTGTTTACAATCCTCTGCATTTATACACACACACACACACACACACACACACACACACACACACACACACACACACACACACACACACACACACAGGTCTATATTACTTTATCGAATACCCCTAACATCGAACACCAGAAGACCGACACGTAAAGCGTGAACTATGGTAATGGCCCGCGAAATGTGAAATGTCGAAGTGTGATGGTTGATCAGTCTGCGGTATAGCTCTGTAAGGTAAGTGTGCGATAGTTACAGACCTTAGGGTTAGGGTGCGGGTTAAGGTAAGTGCATAGATAGGTAGTGTATGTAAGGTTTAGTGTAGGGTTAGAAGTAGGGTTTTGTTAACTGTATGTGTGTGGATTATTTAGTTTGTTTGGGTATATGTCTGTAAGGTAAGTGTGCGATAGTTACGGACTTAGGGTTAGGGTGCGGGTTAAGGTAAGTGCATAGATAGTAATGTATGTAGGGTTAGAAGTAGGGTTTGGTTTGTGTACGTATGTGTTTTATTTATTATGAACTGAAAAGAACAGTGAATGCTAAGGTTGACAAACCGCAAGGTCGTAGAGATGCTGGAGGTGCAGGAAGGTGATAAATCCAAGTAAAAAACGAAAAATTAGACTTTAAAATACAAAAGTATTTAATGTAAGCAGAATCACGTTCACGTTAAACACTACAAAGCGTTTTTCGTTCCAACAGATGTCGGAACTTCATCAGACAACAACTTCCTCTATTGTAACATCATTTATAGGAATTTGCCGCTATCGGCAGTTAATTAATTAAAACACACATAGCCCTTTATATTTAAAGAAGCAGATACATAGTAACTGGTGTAAAAATGTATCAAAGTGCAATACAATGCAAAAGTCCTACATAGCTGCTTGTAAGAAGCCTTGTGTAGTAACAAAAAAGTGAAATATTATAACCAATCATTTCCTTTATCTGTTAAGTTTACGAGTAAACCCAAATGTTGATTATTCATATGCTTTTACTTTAAAACTGTGTCAAGAAAATAATGCTTATACACACTAATTTTGTATTTAAAAATATATATAAAAAATTTTGATAAAAGGTGTGTATATGAAGAGTGTAATATTCCTAGTTTAATAAAATAGGATGGAGGTAGCCACGTGAATTGATCTCTCCTAACCTAAGTACAATTTTAACAATCAATATAATACAATTTAATTTAATTATGTATATTATAATAAAAAGATATAAGTAATACATGTATATAATAGTGTACATCAAATAATAAACATGCAAAAAAGTTAAAGGGGTAAGAAATTATAAAAATATATAAATGTAATTGTATGGTCTCCTTTTTATAATCTCTTTTATTTTGTATGTTTATTTAGTTTTTTATTTTATTTTTTGTTGTTGTTTATTGGTTGATGGACAATGTCTATACTTATATATAGGAAAATCACCTAAATAAACTTTTGTATTCATGTATTCCACATACTACAGGTACAGAGTGGGTAGTTGACTTTATTAGAGCTAAAGGAGCCCATGACAACGAATGTGTTTTAGTTGAGCAACTCCTAGACATTATTTTGGAAAACAATTTTGTCTCCTTTGAAGGAAAGTTGTTTAAACAAAAAATAGGAGTAGCCATGGGCTCCCCAGTAGGATCCAGTTATGCAAACTTGGTATTAGCTCACTGGGAAAACAACTATATTCTCAATAGTCACTGGATGAACAAGATATTTTGTTATAAAAGATTCTTGGATGATATTTTTATCATTATAAATGGGGATGAACACGTAGCAGATGAATTAGTAAATTATTTTAATTCAACTACTACATTCTTAACATTCACAAAAAACTTTCAGGAAACATCGATAAACTTTCTAGATGTCTACCTGACCAAAAATTCAGATAAATATGCAGCAAAGATCTATAGGAAGGAAACACACTGCAATAGCTACTTACACTTCACGAGCATGCACCCTCATTATCAAAAGAAATCTGTTGTCAAAGGACAACTAGTTAGGGCAGCAAGGATGGTCACTTTAAATGAGGACTTTGAGGAAGAATGTGCACTTTTACATGATATGTTTATAAATAGAGGCTACCCTAACTCATTCTTGCATGCGATATTCCAAGAAGTAACTGAGAAAAGAAACAAGGGAATATATAAACCGATTTTGAATACTGTAGCAATACTAAGTAATACACTTGGGTATGACACTAGGACAAATTGTCTCGAGGAACTAGATGGTAACCCTTCAACTACAGGTGAACAAGGCCTGATTGAGGTAGGTGAACATAAACAGGATTATACCATTGCCTTCACATTTACTTATTGCATAGAAGCAGTAAATATAGGCAGAATAGTGAAAAAATACTGGCACTTTCTATCTTTAGACAAAAACTTGTCCCACATTTTCAATTTTGGACCCACTATTTCATATAGAAAGGGCCACAATCTAAAAAAGTTACTAGAAATTAAACCTAAAACTAAAAAAGCTAGAAGAGGCACTAAGAAATGTGGGAGCTGCAACTATTGCCCATATTTAGAAACATCTGAAAAGTTTACTATTAGAAATGAAACCTTTTATGTTAATACATCTTACAATTGTAATTCTAGGGGAATAGTTTATTTAGCTCAATGCACAAAGTGCCCCTCATTCTATGTGGGCAAAACAGATAGACGACTACGCGATAGGATATACGAGCACAACTATGCCATTGCGAAAAACAAAGATGACAATGCACTGGCGAGACATTGTGCAAAAAATCTAGGCCATACATTTAAATTTATGGTTATTAATCAAATTTTGAAAAAAATTGATGAACAGGGGCTTAATAATGAAAATCTATTAAAACTAGAACTTGAGAAAAGTGAACTCAAATGGCAACTATGGTTAATGGCATGTAGTGACCCAGGCCTGAACGAATTTTGCTCGATTACATGTATTCTTAAAATTAAAAGTTTATTTAGGTGATTTTCCTATATATAAGTATAGACATTGTCCATCAACCAATAAACAACAACAAAAAATAAAATAAAAAACTAAATAAACATACAAAATAAAAAGGAGATTATAAAAAGGAGACCATACAATTACATTTATATATTTTTATAATTTCTTACCCCTTTAACTTTTTTGCATGTTTATTATTTGATGTACACTATTATATACATGTATTACTTATATCTTTTTATTATAATATACATAATTCAATTAAATTGTATTATATTGATTGTTAAAATTGTACTTAGGTTAGGAGAGATCAATTCACGTGGCTACCTCCATCCTATTTTATTAAACTAGGAATATTACACTCTTCATATACACACCTTTTATCAAAAAATTTTTTATATATATTTTTAAATACAAAATTAGTGTGTATAAGCATTATTTTCTTGACACAGTTTTAAAGTAAAAGTATATGAATAATCAACATTTGGGTTTACTCGTAAACTTAACAGATAAAGGAAATGATTGGTTATAATATTTCACTTTTTTGTTACTACACAAGGCTTCTTACAAGCAGCTATGTAGGACTTTTGCATTGTATTGCACTTTGATACATTTTTACACCAGTTACTATGTATCTGCTTCTTTAAATATAAAGGGCTATGTGTGTTTTAATTAATTAACTGCCGATAGAGGCAAATTCCTATAAATGATGTTACAATAGAGGAAGTTGTTGTCTGATGAAGTTCCGACATCTGTTGGAACGAAAAACGCTTTGTAGTGTTTAACGTGAACGTGATTCTGCTTACATTAAATACTTTTGTATTTTAAAGTCTAATTTTTCGTTTTTTACTTGGATTTATCACCTTCCTGCACCTCCAGCATCTCTACGACCTTGCGGTTTGTCAACCTTTGCATTCACTGTTTTATTTATTATGTTTGGGTATGTAGTATGCAGCGCGCGGTGGTGCTGGCCGACTATGATGGTTAGAGATTTGAAAATTCGCAGTTTAGGGCATTTGACGTATTTGCGGTTCGGCCTATGTGTATCGGTGTTATGGTGTTCGATGATAGGGGTATTTGAAAATGTAATATAGACCCACACACACACACACACACACATATGCATGTGCACTCATATTATTTATTTATTTATTTATTTGTTTGTTTATTTGTTTATTGCCATTTGATTACTGGGAAAGTTCGAATGGGTAGGAGCCCATTTTCAGTGGAGGCCAAGGGAGAAAAGCTCCAATGTATTACAAAACATTTTAAGAACAATAACTTAGTCTTTCAAAATAATACAAAAACAACTACTGTTTAATGATTGCACCAAATTAGACATAATATGAAAACATTGGTTAAGAGCAGATACAAGTTATATAATATTCTTGCACTCCCCTCGCATACACACGCACGCACACACACACACACACACACACACACACACACACACACACACACACACACACACACACACACACACACACACACCCACGCACACACACACTGTATGAAAAATATATGCTTGTCCGTCAGGCTAGTTGGCAGTGTGGCAACTCAGAGATTATGGACAAATTAGAATTCAGTTTAAAAAAATGGATTACAAATAATAAAATGGTCTCTTGTGTCTGCAAACAACAAATGAGTGCCAGTTACCATCTGCAAATTGCTTGCCAGTCATCTGTTGCAGTCTGAGGCAATAGGAAAAGGAAGCACACTGCTTCTTCAAACAGCCCCCAAATGAAACATAATGTCCCAAAACAGTAGTCAAACCTGTAATAAGGTATAACATCCTATTTTATGTGACTGTACATATAAATGCTGAGCTGTTTTTAAATATAGCCTTACTGAATCAGTTGAATTGTTTTTCTTTATGAAAATCAAAACTCTGATCATGCATTGTGAATTTATAAATTTCCAATTCCTATTACAGGAATGTCTACTATTTTTAAGAAAAACAAAAACAACAATAACAAAAACAAATCAAGGCTATTTTTCAACTGGGAAGGCTACGGCCCAGCTATCCAGTACTATATGCCATCCCCTGATGCAGATTGTAATGAATGATTCTTTGTATCCAAAGGTGGGGGGGGGGTCAATAAAAGAAGCAAAAAGTAAAGTGCTTCTGGAAATTATGCAAACAAAAAGAATTGCCATTCTTTCTATTTATTTAGGATGTAGTTAATTAACTATAAACCATTAAACATGATCTGGTGTCTTATAAATGAGTGGTAGGATAATGAGCAATCTACATTGTTTAAGTATTCCATATCTCTGATATGGTCAACAAAGACAGTTTCAAAAACAAAACAAGTAGATCATGGGAAAAAGGAGATATAATTCTGAATGTTGTATAAAGCAATAAATGACAAGAACATATCAACAATTTATATGGTCAAGTATATAATAATCGATTAATATTCCCAGCACGATGTGCATATAATAGTGCGCTGCTGTATAGAGCCGTGCAAACACGGTAAACATTGTAGCATGAAAATTATTGCGTAAGCAGCTGAATTTATGTTAATCAACAAATTCAAGATGGCGGAGGTAATCAACAAGCTATAAAGCAATAATGTACACTGAGTGTAGCCTTCTGTCTTGTATTCCAAAACCTAATGGAATACAGGCACGGAAAATACAATGCATTGCAAGAATGTTAACGGCTGCTGCTGCTCTTCAAATGTGTAGGTGCAACAGGCTGAAGTCTGTTTTTGCTGATAATAATAGACCTCAGGAAAGGAGAAGAAGGGTATTTATACCTTGTTTAGCTTACCATGGTAAGCATGAGGTGGAAATAGTAGAACGTTACAGGATGGATAGAGACACCCTCCAGGAGCTCTGCAAACTCTGTCATCCTCACCCGAGACCAAGGTCAAACCAAGGGGAACCAATAGCTATTGAGACCATGGTATGTGTAGCACTTAAAATATTAAGTACAGGAACCTTTCAATGACCCATAGAGGACATGCTAGGGGTATCACAAACATCATAATCCAGGATCCTACACCAATTCCTGAATAATGTGCTATGCTACAACATGCCAGTGACTATATATATTTTCCCTCTACCTCGGAGGACAGAGCTAAAACCATACAGAAGTTTTACCTCATAGGACACTTTCCTGAAGATCTGGGCGACATAGACTGCATGCACATTGAGATTAAAGCACCAGCCGGGGAACAGGGAAAGGTAAAAAAACAAACAAAAAAAAAAGGGGGAGGTCCGTTCCATTAACTTCCAGGTCATGTAATGTAGGAGAAACATCCTGAATGTGTGATGACACCTCACAGCTATAGCAGAGGTTTTCTAGGAGTGATACCCCACAAGGCTATTTACTGGGGATGTAGAGTATGCTCTCGAATCACAGCTGATGATACCCACAGAAATGGAAACACCAAAAACCACTCTGAGACAAGTCCCTTGAACATAAGGTGTACCAAATAGTGAGTCTTTGTAATACCAAATGTTTGAAAGTTCCTTTATTCTTAAAACCAATGTAAAACCACCAAAAATTCCAAGACAGAGTTCAGTAAGCGCTTTCATCTGTCCAATGCAGACTTTATCAAACCCAGTGAGAATTGTTAGTAAAACATTTAAATATTCTCATCAATTAAGTCATCATTAAAAATTAAAGTGGTAACAACTTGTAAATGCCTAAACCTTTCTATAAAACTGAGGCTTTTTCTGTTAAAATTGGTTTTAAAGAAATATAGTCATTCATGCCTGGGGGTTGGCAGGCATTCAACCGAAGTTGCCATCGCAACTCACTCTTTTCAATTCTATTTAACCAGTTCCCCCCTCTGGCTTCCTTTGGAAAAATTTCAAAGTGAAAACCTGAATAATCAGAACAGGTAGTAGTATGCCTATACAGTGCATTGTTTGAGTGTTAATAGCATGTGTGTTCATAAATTCTTTTCCTAAGGGCTCTCTCTGTCTTCCCTATATAATATGCATTACACCCTTTACACACACACAAATATATTAAACCTCTACTGTAAGAACTACCTTTTGCCAGTTGAATTTTATTAACAGGTTCCCCTACCCAAACCTCGTTACTCTTCATAACAAAGGCACAGTAAGGACATACATCACAAGATGGGTTGCAAACTGGCTGAGTGACAGAACCCACAGGGTCAGAGTTGCTGGCGCCATGTCAGACTCAAAGCCTGTCACAAGTGGTGTCCCACAGGGCTCAGTCCTGGGCCCACTCTTGTTTGGCATCTACTTTTCCGAAGTACAAGCAAACACAGGAGGGTTATGGCTGACAAAGTTTGCAGATGACTGCAAACTGGGCGCCATAGTAGAAAACACATCTGACACAGATATCCTTCAGAAGGGTCTCACAGAAACGGATAACTGGTGCCAGAGCCACGGCCTAAAGTTAAATGCCAAAAAATGCATAGTCATACCCTTCGGGAAAAACAAGGTTACCCCTAGCTACCAAATAGGTGGCAATCCACTGAGCACAGAAGAAGTTATCAGGGACCTGGGGACCCAGGTTGATAGTAGTCTGTCATTCGACACCCATGTAGCTAAAGTAGTTAGGAAGTCCTTCTACATTGCCCACCTTATCATGAAGGGATTCTCATCTAGATCAAGGGAGGTCATAGTCTCCCTTTACTCATCACTCATCAGACCAATGATTGAGTACAATGCCCCATTCGGAATGTATCTGACCCGACACTTGCAGCAGCTGGAGAGGCCACAAAAGTTCCTCACCAAAAGGATAAAGGGTCTCAAAATCTGTCCTATGCTGCCCGACTGAAAGAACTCCAGCTCTATTCAGTCGCCACTGCTTGCTCAGAGGTGACCTTTGCCTAACATACAAGGCCATGTCAAACCCAGATTTGATGAATATGCTTCACCTCAAAAATCTAGATCCATCAGAGCCACAAGGGCGGAGACTTAAACCTCGACACGGCTATTAATAGGACGTGCTGGAGGGATAGATTCATCACCCAAAGACTCCCTATGCTGTGGAACAAAATCCCGGTACATGTGAGGCAGAGCACCTCGCTGGCCTTGTTCAAGAGAAATCTTGACCAATGGATGGGAGATCGCAGATATACCCCAGGAATTACCTCAGTGTCACTGCTCGACAGAGGCACAGCAAAATAATGGGTATAGTTCCCCATACTAAAGGGGTGGCGTAAGCCACAAAACAATGGGCTAGGCTTATAAATGCCCTCGGGCAGATAGCCTAGTATGAACCTATGAACCTATGAACCTACGGTTTGTACCTCTGTCGATGATTTTCCTGAAAGGGTGCTCCAATAGATGTTTGATATTATTACCAACCTTGAATGTAAAATTAGGGCCCTTCCCTAACTTGTGTATAATTTCTTTGTTATTTCCAAAATAACCCAATTCTTCTTCATAATCTCTCTCACTTTTTGTCCAAAGGACCCATATTGGACAACCATGTGGTGCACTTCTTTTTGATTATCTAAAGTAATATTCTTCTTGTTTGGGTTAGTATCACTAGACGAAGAGTTTGTCTCACTTAATCCTAACAAGGGTGTGTATTTTGTCCCCCATCCCCCTAAATCTCTTCTCTGGTCTGCGTGGCCAGATGGAAGGGGTAACCTCTAGCCAAAAACATCTGAGTAAGTTTGTCCAGCCCTAGTTTCACGTTGGTTAATGTGGAGCACATCCTAGCCCCTCTAATAATTTGTCCCCTAATAATATTCCTCTTAACAAAATGAGGGTGTTGACTATTATAACTCAAATAGCAGTTAGAATAAGTAGGTTTAAGATATACTGCTGATGTGAATTTTCCCAAGTCACGATCCTTAGTGATTTTCACATCTAAATAATCTATGGTCTCGTGATCAAAAATGTGTGTACATTGAAAGTAAGTAGTGACCGAGTTGATGTATTCAACAAAGTCATCTGCATTGTGTCTGTCACTCTTCCATAGAATAAAAATGTTGTCCAAGTATCGGACGTACATTAACCAATCATTTGTGTAACCTGAACTGAATATAAATTTTTCCTCCCATCTAGACATTACTAAATTTGCATATATGGGGGCACAACTTGCCCCCATTGTGACCCCTTTCACCTCTTTGTAAAATTTGTTCTCAAAAGTGATGAAGTTGTTGTACAGAATTTGTTCCATCACTTCCATAACAAAGTTGACCATGTTATTACTCACATTGGTGTAATGTGTCAAATCTTCATGAAAAAATTCCAGACCAACCTCGTGGGGGATAGAACCAAATAAATCGACTACGTCTATAGTAGAGAAACTTTTAGATTCATGATAGTAGTCAGCCTTGATTTTAGTTAAAAAGTCCCATGAATCCTTGACAACATGTTTGACTCATTTAATGGTATCCATTACTAGTCTGTCTACAAAAACCGCCAAGGGATAAATGGAACTATTTTGTCCTACTACTATTAATCTATAAGGAGGGTGGTTGATGTTCTTCTGCACCTTTGGTATTCCAAACACTGTTGGAATTACAGGAAATGTGTTTTGTAAAAAGTTGTATAATCCTTCAGTGATGACCCCGTGGTACAAATTATCTTCCAGTAGAAGTTGTAATCTTCTGTGTGCTATGTGTTTTTCATTTAAAGAAACCGGTGCATATTTTTCTTTGTCCTGTAACATTAAAGTTAAATCATTCACATAATACATTTATATCCACCAGCACCACCCCTCCCCCCATATCAGGTTTCATAACACGAATATTGTCAAATTCTCTTAGGTTGTTTAGCACTTCTAGTTCTTCTCTAGTTAGGTTATAAAATGTCTTTCTGTATGTCTGGTATTGTTCATGTATCATTCTTTCAAAGTGGGCCAACTCTGGTGTTAATGGGGGATTGTATAAACTCTTCCTTTGAAAAACAGCTAGTCCTTGATTGTATTCTAGTCTTTCTGGGAGTATTATCTGAAAGTTACTTTTCCTAACAAAACGCTTCAGTTCTATCAACACATTAGATATAGCGGGTTTACTCGTGGGGACAAAGGTAAAACCTTTTTCAAATAGTGCAAAGTACTCCTTAGTTATAGCTTCATCGGTATAATTAAAGATATTGAACCCATTCAACCTTAAAAGTTTCCCTTGAAAATTAGAAGTAATACAGTTAAAGGGTGAGTTGTCTATCAATAACTGCTCTGATTCTGGTTGTTCCATGGGGTCCCCCTTCCTGTCTGAGGTCACGCAGACCAGAGAAGAGATTTTAGGGGGATGGGGGACAGAATACACACCCTTGTTAGGGTTAAGTGAGACAAACTCTTCAACTAGTGATACTAACCCAAACAAGAAGAATATTACTTTAGATAATCAAAAAGAAGTGCACAACATGATCATCCAATATGGGTTCTTTGGACAAAAAATGAGAGAGATTATGAAGAAGAATTGGGTTATTTTGGAAACTAACAAAGAAATTATAGACAAGTTAGGGAAGGGCCCTAATTTTACATTCAAGGTTGGTAATAATATCAAACATCTATTGGAGCACCCCTTCAGGAAAAGTACCGACAGAGGTACAAAACCATGTGATACATGTCCTTACTGTGCCTTTGTTATGAAGAGTAATGAGGTTTGGGTAGGGGAACCCATTAGGAAATTTCAACTGGCAAAAGGCAGTTCTTATAGTAGTGATTTAGTATATTTGTGTGTGTGTAAAGGGTGTAATGCATTTTGTATAGGGAAGACATAGGAAAAGAATTTACGAACACACATACGCTATTAACACTCAAAACATTAGCAATGCACTGTATAGGCATACTACTACCTGTTCTGATTATTCAGGTTTTCATTTTGGTATTTTAGAAATTATTCCAAAGGAAGCCAGAGGGGGTAATTGGTCTAATAGATTTGAAAAGAGTGAGTTGCAATGGCAACTTTGGTTGAATGCCTGCCAACCCTCAGGCATGAATGACTATATTTCTTTAAAACCAATTTTAACAGAAAAAGCCTCAGTTTTATAGAAAGGTATAGTTATTTACAAGTCGTTACCACTTTAAATTTTAATGATGACTTAGTTGATGAGAATATTTAAATGTTTTACTAACAATTCTCACTGGTTTTGATAAAGTCTGCATTTGGACAGACGAAAGCGCTTACCGAACTCTGTCTTGGAATTTATGGTGGTTTTATGTTGGTTTTAAGAATAAAGGAACTTTTAAACATTTGGTATTACTAAGACTCACTAGTTGGTACACTTTACATTCAAGGGACTTGTCTCAGAGTGGTTTTTGGTGTTTACAAGTTTTGTATTGACCACTTTGTCACACGGTTTGCTTTACTAGTTTTGTTTTGTGTGGTTTTGAGACTTCACCAAACGTATTACCTGAATTGGAACCTGGGTACCGGTCCGAATGGATAACAACATTCCAGCTGATAGTATCAACAACACACCCAATCTGGGACTGGAGACTGGTACTATTGTTGGTACCAACAAAGTAGGAGTAGTCGACCAGCTTACTAAACTGTTGAATTTACAATGTCAGCAAATGCAAACCATAATAGACAAACTACAATTCCCAGGATCCCCTGGGTCTTCAAAACAACTTAGAACTGTTATCACTTCCGGGATCAATGGTACAGGTCTGCCGGTTAATGAGAACACAACGTGGCAGTCCAGTCAAGACATTATTCCTTGTGGGCAATGTGAGAGAGACAATTTCTCACAAAATAGCAACCGTTTTACCCATTTTAATCAATGGATTAATGAGCCGGTGTTGTTCTCAAGGTTTGAGAGGAGAAACTGGCAGACATCTATAACAAACTCCGAGACTTAGAACTGAAACTGAGCAAGGTAAGTAATATTCAGACTGATAATGCGTACCTTGTAGAATGTATAAAGGTGCAAAAGGGCTCAGAATGCGCAGATTTCCTAACAGATTATTGGTGAGACAGCAAGAAGTAGATGAATTGTTAGCCATGTTTGCCAGACATGGCTTGGAACTCTTGCATTTTATAATTAAAGTTAATAACAATAAAATTAAATCCTTGTTAGAAGAAGTGAATCTTTTGAACAATGAGATTTTGAATGATGATTGTTTTAACAATTTTGAGGCTAAGTATGACAAAATATTTGTGAACATTGAAGAACAGGTAAAAAACAATGTAGCTAGGAAACAGAAGAAATTGAAACGTGATGAGACAGAATACAGGCAAAAGGAGGCTTACCCCTTACCAAAAGTTACTTTGAAACTAACACAGATAGGAACTGGGTAGGTATTGAAAATTTGAGCACAGGACCTACTAATTATGAAAATAGGAGGGGAGAATTTAATTCACAATCTGACTTCCAGAATACAGAAGTGGATGAAGTGTTTGAACAAGATTATCCCCCCCTTATGTAGGTCCGAGAGAATGTTAAACCAGAGTAGAAACAGGCAGAATTTTTTAGTGGGAGCTCAGATACCGAGAGGTCGACCTCAGAGAGGAAGGGGACCCCATGGAACAATTGGAATCAGAACAGGTATTGATAGACAACTCACCATTTAACTGTATTACTTCTAATTTTCAAGGGAAACTTTTAAGCTTGAATGGGTTCAACATCTTTAATTATACCAATGAATCTATAACCAAGCAGCACTTTGCACTATTTGAAAAAGGTTTCAAATTTCTCCCCTCGAGTAAACCAGATATATCTAATGTGTTGATAGAACTGAAGCTTTTTGTTAGGAAATGTAACTTTCAGATAATACTCCCAGAAAGACTAGAATGCAATCAAGGACTCGCTGGATTCAGAAGGAAGAGTTTATACTATCCCCCATTAACACCAGAGGTGGCCCACTTTGAAAGAATTTGTATGAAAGAGATACATCAACAATACCAGACACACAGAAACACATTTTACAACCTAACTAGAGAAGAACTAGAAGTGCTAAACAACCTAAGATAATTTGACCATATTCGTGTTATGAAACCTGATAAGGGGGGAGGGGTGGTGCCGGTGGATAAAATGGATTATGTGAACGATTTAACTTTAATGTTACAGGACAAAGAAAAATATGAACCTGTTTCCTTAAATGAAATCCACATAGCACACAGAAGATTACAACTTCTACTGGAAGATAATTTGTATCAAGGGGTCATCAATGAAGGATTATATAACTTTTATGAACCACATTTCCTGTAATTGCAACATTGTGTGGAATACTAAAGGTACATAAGAACATCAACCACCCTCCTTATAGATTAATAGTAGCAGGACAAAATAGTTCCATTTATCCTTTGGCGGTTTTTGTAGACAGACTAAAGCTATTAAATCAGTCAAACATGTCAAGAATTCATGGGACTTTTTAACTAAAATCAAGGCTGACTACTATTACGAATCTACAGGTTTCTCTACTATAGATGTAGTAGATTTATTTGGTTCTATTCCCCATGAGGTTGGTCTGGAATTTTTTCATGAAGCTTTGACACATTACACCAGTCTGAGTAATAACATGGTCAACTTTGTTATGGAAGTGATGGAACAAATTTTGTACAACTTCATCACTTTCGAGAATGAATTTTACAAACAGGTGAAAGGGGTCGCAATGGGGGCAAGTTGTGCCCACATATATGCAAATGTAGTAATGTCTAGATGGGAGGAAAATTGTATATTCAGTTCAGGTTATACAAATGATTGGTTAATGTACGTCCGATATTTGGATGACATTTTTATTCTATGGAAGAGTGACAGACACAACGCAGATGACTTTGTTGAATACATCAACTCAGTCACTACTTACTTTCAATTTACACATGTTTTTGACCATGAGAGCCTAGATTATTTAGATGTGAAAATCACTAAGGATTGTGACTTGGGAAAATTCACATCAGCAGTATATCGTAAACCTACTTATTCTAACTGTTATTTGAGTTATAATAGTTAACACCCTCATTTTGTTAAGAGGAATATTATTAGGGGACAGATGATTAGAGGGTCTAGGATGTGCTCCACATTGACCAACTTGAAACTAGAGCTGGATAAACTTACTCAGATGTTTCTGGCTAGAGGTTACCCCTTCCATCTGGTCATGCAGACCAGAGAAGAGATTTTAGGGGGATGGGGGACAAAATTCACACCCTTGTTAGGGTTAAATGAGACACACTTTGTCTAGTGACACTAACCCAAACAAGAAAAACATTACTTTAGATAATCAAAAAAAGTGCACAACATGGCTGTCCAATATGGGTCTTTTGGACAAAAAGTAAGAGAGATTATGAAGAAGAATTGGGTTATTTTGGAAACTAACAAAGAAATTATAGACAAGTTAGGGAAGGGCCCTAATTTTACATTCAAGGTTGGTAATAATATCAAACATCTATTGGAGCACCCCTTCAGGAAAATCATCGACAGAGGTACAAATGTGTGTGGTACACGTCCTTACTGTGCCTTTGTTATGAAGAGTAACGAGGTTTGGGTAGGGGAACCTGTTAGGAAAATTCAACTGGCAAAAGGTAGTTGTTACAGTAGTGGTTTAGTATATTTGTGTGTGTAAAGGGTGTAATGCATTTTATATAGGGAAGACAGAGAGAGCCCTTAGAAAAAGAATTTATGAACACACATATGCCATTAACACTCAAAACACTAACAATGCACTGTATAGACATACTACTACCTGTTCTGATTATTCAGGTTTTCACTTTGTTATTTTAGAAATTATTCCAAAGGAAGCCAGAGGGGTAATTAGTCTAATAGTATTGAAAAGAGTGAGTTGCAATGGCAACTTCGGTTGAATGCCTGCCAACCCCCAGGCATGAATGACTATATTTCTTTAAAACCAATTTTAACAGAAAAAGCCTCAGTTTTATAGAAAGGTATAGGTATTTACAAGTTGTTACTACTTTAATTTTTAATGATGACTTAATTTATGAGAATATTTAAATGTTTTACTAACAATTCTCACTGGTTTTGATAATAAAGAATAAAGGAACTTTTAAACATTTGGTATTACAAAGACTCACTATTTGGTACACTTTACATTCAAGGGACTCGTCTCAGAGTGTTTTTTGGTGTTTGCAAATTTTGGATTGACCACTTTGTCACATGGTTTGCTTTATCCATCAGAAATGTACACACACCTACAGAAGAGCGCTATAATGAGGTACATGCTCAAACAAGAAATATCATAGAGCATGTGTTTGAGCTGTTGAAGTCACAGTTTCAGTACCAAGATACATTGGGGGGGGGGGGTTGCAGGACAATCCCAGTACTTGTGACAAAATTATCACAGTCTGTAAAATCCTACACAATATCCTCCTGTGAAAGCAGCTGCAGCATGAGCCCCAATGGCTAGGAGTAAACGTTCCACCACCACTAGCAAGGTCATCACATCCACATTTAGGTGAAGAGTCAGAGGGGAATTCCCAGCTGCCGTGGGTGTAGGTAGACATAGGCATGCACAATATACCTTTGCCCTGTCGAAGAGGCAATAGATAGAGCACATCCTGACCACCTAAAGGGTACACCTTTCTGCTTTTGCACACACATACAGTAAAATTGATGCCAGGCAATGCTCACTACCTTTAATTCCTCATGTAATGGCTGTGTACTGCAAGCATCAGACAGTCAGCCCTGAATGACAACAGCTGTAACTGCTGGATTATCAAGGTAAGTGTTGAAACTGTATAGAAAAATAAATGTGTAATAACATGCAGTTTGTGAAATAAACTGGCCCATGCAACTGAAATATCCACTATAGAAAAAGCAGTCCAAAAAGTGTACTTATTCTTACTCTCTCATAAGTGGAGCAATAAGCATGATTGAAAACATTCTCCTCCATTTCAAGTTCCCTAGCTACACATTTACTTTTCAGTGTAGATTCATCTCTCTGAGGACCCCGAAGATGCAAATGTATTTATTTATTTATTGACATTTGTTGACGAAAAGCTCCACAATTAATACACTCAAATAAAATATAGACACTTGACAAAATGTTTAAAAAGTGGAATATGCAATATTAACAAAAATTATAAAAGTAGAATACACAGACATATAAAACTTAACAGTATGTATTAAAAACTTAGACAACAGTTGGTAGTATAGTACAAAACTTGAGATGTTTCTTTTTTGGCATTGTATGAAAACATGGCAGTTCTTACCAAACAGAAAATAGTGGTAATAGAGCTGTGTTGCTGTCAGGGTAGTAGCTATTTTGAACTATGGAAGTGGGTTAATATTAATTGTAATGAGGTGAGGTGTGAACTCCTTAGAATTGCAGAATACCAATATTTTGACTTCATGTTTCAGATGTAAACATAGTGTAGCCTCTACACCACTGTTAGGTGCTAATGGCTTCCAACTGTGAATGATTACTCTGACTGAAGCAAAACACAGTAATACGCAGACACCCTTCACAGAAGTGGGTGTGTCAATGAGGATACACTTACAAAGTATGGAATTAGCTGCAGTGAGTTTTAAACAAAACCAAACACCCCACATAGCACAGTTTCCTGCCTTTGCCGAACATTGTTTTTGATGGTCATGCATTTGTATCACACATTGAAAGAGATATGACAGAATATGCACTGAAGTTTGCATGTGTGATAGTAAAGCAGAGATAATGGAATGATTTCCAGAATACAAAGAGAAGGCACATCTACAGTTTTGCAAACATATTCATAAATAAGGTGTGATCACTCATTCTAATAAATATCTTATATGCACATTTATAATCAACTGAGACTGTCCAACTGTAAGAACTGTTTATTACTGGGTATTAAATGCTAATCTGTTGTATGTACATTATTTGTTTGTTATTGCAAAGGTGTGTCTGTGGCAAAGACTGATAATCCTCTATAAGTGTAAGTGCAGTACTCTGATGGTTCAGATTCAGAGCTGTATAATTGTTTAACCTTTGTTTCCCCTTTTCTAATCCTACTTTTCATTTTTTTTCCTTTTTTCCATGTACACAGCACATGCCATAGCACAAAACGGTTAGCTGTTTAAAAATGAAAATGTAATGTCTGTTGCTTTCTAGAGTGCAAACACACTTAGTGGCATTGCATGGTGGTCAGCAACATGGATTGTAATGACTGCTGAAATTCCACCTGTTAGCTGACTGACTCTGCGGCACAATGTGTAAATAGCTTGAGTTAGAAAGGAGAGGACCTAAGTTAAAGGGGGTTGGAGTCCCACAGTAGTTATTTTTGCTGAGGAAGGGTCATAATGAATATTTTATTGCCTTTTACATTTGTGCATTGGCTACTATGTCGAAACAGGATTCACTACTTAAGGAAAAAGTGAAACATTTAATTTGATTCACGTTTCTTTGCACAAACAGGCTCAGTGGAAATGCACAGCCATCAGCACTCTGGACAGTACAGAGTATGGAAAAGGCATTCTCTGTGGCACCAAGTGTAAGCAAAGTGAGTTGATGTCAGAACACAAGTGAGACAGGGTTCAAATCAAACATATGCCGCCTTTTAGTAATGGTATCCCACTGTACATTTTCACAAAACTTTGATTATAAAGGTAATACTACATAACAATACCTATGCATAGCAGGTTGATTGACAGAAAGGTATCATTACAGCATACATGCATATTAATTTGTGGATATCATATGCATCATGTGTGTAACAGGTTTACCATGAAAATTATAATTATGTAATAAAATAGGCAGTTGCTTATCTGTGCTGGACACAATAGTTTACTGACAATCATCTACACCCCTCCCATAACCCAAGTATAACTGTAAAACAGAATGTACTGTGAGGTATAAAACATAACTCCACAAACTCTTTTTCTAAAGTCATGCAAGTCTACCCATTGCTAATTTATCAGATATTAGTCCTGCATCACAGCTGAGAATATATAAACCAGGATCTTTTAATTTCACAGACACACAGGCTTAGATGAAATATACATCAGTCACTCTTTAAACTGTATATCTGCAATGACCATGGGTGGTAAACACTTTACAATGAATGCATCCCCTTTTAAATAGGTTTGAATCCCACATAGTACAAATTACTTTTAACAGAATTTAAATCCCTACAAAGCATGGGCCATCTCATCCCATTGATCCCTCCAATTACATTGTTTGAAAGCAAGGTCATCTAGCATTTCAGTGTTGAGCACTGCATAATGTGTGACCAGGTGTAGTAGTATGCATGCCATAAATCAATCCCAAGTCTCAGATCACCATTCCTGTTTCATAAACTCCATTCCTCTTTGTTTGGCAATGTTTGTTTTTGCCTACTGTGGTGCAAACATGGTTGGCATGGCTGTGCATGTCCATGCACTGGTCGCAAAATGTGATATCACAAAGCAGTGGGAAAAAATTACAGTTGTTGTTTAAGGACCTTTGCAGACATGGCAGGAGATGGGGAGGATGGTGCCAAATTTGAGGCACAGAAGTGGGGTGTGGAAAAGTCAGAAATATTTGTTGCACTCCTTGTGAAGTGCTACAGCCATAGGCTGCTACAGGGGGACTATACTGGGTCTCAGCACATGGCTGAGGCTTGGAACAGCTTGGCCAAAGCTGTCTGTAGTGTGACTGGTATACCACTCACTAGGGACCACTGTAGGCACTACTGAAGTGACCTAAAGAGGTGCAAGCAGGCACAACTCGACCAGTGACCGGATGAGTTTAGAACTGCTAACATTCCTGAGTTGTGTAAGTATACAGATCAAGCAACTTTAAATGTTATGGAATGCTGTAGATAGCCAAGACTGGTTTACATAATACTTTCTTGTCTCCTCTTTCATTTTCTATTTTACAGCTGCAGAGGAAATCTTGGCAAACAGGGAGGCACATGCTGAGAGGTTGGAGTGACTCAAAAAGGCAAGGGATATGTATGCAGCACAACTGATCCTGATCATAATAAGTACATTGTGATTCCATAGATCAGTATCATCTTCAGCATGCATATCTTAACTGTAATAGTAAGCACGCATGCTTTCTTTTATAGCTCTTTTTTAATTGTATTAGGCAAGTTTAATAGTGCATTCAGATTATGTGGGTTCAATTCCACAAGTAACTTACAGATTGACATTTAACAAGTATCAGTTCAGGGCTGCAGAGAGTGTAATAATACAATTAATGATTTTTGGGTGATTTAGCTGCAGTAACGGTGACTTGTTTAGGGTTTGTTACTTGTTATTTAAATGCTTTACTGTGTTGCTTTCTTTGTTCAACACTTTGCTGTCACTGCTGCATGATACGTTAGCGTCCGGACTTTTTTCGTTTGTTCGTTTTGATTTACAATGTGCATGCTGGTTGGATTAGCCAATCAGCGTGCACGTTTCTTGGCTTTGCACACTTTGCATTGTATAATAAAGGATAGTGGCACATCATGGTTCTAATGATCTATTTTATTTTTTGTCTCACCCCAACTGTTATTTCCCGCTCTCTCTCTTTTTTTTTTTTTTTTTCATGGCTTACCTGGAATCACACCATTATGATGTCATATTTTTGACAACAAAACAAAAGCTTTTCAGCACAGGGAGGTAGGCCAGCTGCTGTGGCTTGTCCTTCCAAACCTCCACTGTCTGCTGCACCAACACCCAGTACCTCTGGGACGTAAGCTAGTAGTACTGCTTCCACAGCTCCTGCACTACCTGGCCCATCCACAACAGGTAGCATTGTCTCAGCTGCTGGTGCATTGATACCCTTCAGGAGTATTGGTGGATGCAGTGATTATGTCACCTGACATGAGCTGCCAGCGATGGTGTGTGATGTAATAGAAACTGGCCTTGATGCTCACATTGCCCAACTGGAGAGGTTGCTCATTAAAATAGAAAAGAGACTTTGACATCAAGCAGTGTTACAGGGAACTGAGGAAGGGGACAGTGATGACAGTTCTGAGGGTGAGGACTAAATTCTCACTGTTTCAATGCTTGACTGGCATCTGCCTCTAATGTCACCTCCCTATCCCCAGTCATCATGTCCCACAACTGTTTGTGTCCAGCACCATCCCTGTGTCTGCCTGTTTGTTTTTTTTTTTTTTTTTTTTTTTTAACACTTTTATGGAATTATCACTTGTGACACAGGCAAATTTACATTTATACAAAAGTAATCAAACTGTATTAACAAGTTTACAAGCATTATACTTCACATATATTGTTATATATATCATATAACAACCAACATTATACAAACTATTCAATTCCTGCCCCCTTTTTTTAAACAAGAAACATCTTTATTAAACTGTCACTTGTGACATAAGCAATCATGCATTTATATAAATGAAAACAAATCACACCGGCACAATCCTAGTTGCAAACATTTTACATCACAAACTATGCTGACACACTCTCAGTTGCAAACATTATACATCACTTGCATAACTCATTTAAGTCCTGCTTTCTTTTAAACCTAATTTCTGTCCTGTATGCATTGCTCTCATAATTCCCATTTATTCCTATGTAGTTTGTTCCTACCATTTTCTAAAGATCTTAATTCTAGTTGTTTTATCTCTGTTACTATATTCACTACTTCTAATATAGTTAGTTTAGATTTCGATTTACATTTTCTAGTAATTGCTTTTTTGGCAGCCATCATAACTAGACACAGCAAAGCCTTACCGTGTCTAGGCAATTCCGATTCTGTATCATAGCTCAGAAAAATCATCTTCCTCGTCACACCAATTCACCCACACCCAGCATCTCTGACAGTGCATCCTGCAAGAAATCCTTAAAGTTCACCAACACAATGCACTCTGAGAAAACATTTCCAATCAAAAATCCTAAATCTTCTAGCCATTGTTACATATTTGGGAGACATGCATATATCCCCCCATTGTTTCTTTGTAAATTGCTTATATAATCTCTCTTCCCAATCCTTGCTAACCACCTCTGATTGATTCTTCTAGTTATCATGCAATATTTTGTATGCTGTACTAATTATTCCTTTTTTAACAGCAGCTTCTATTCTAGATTCTACTAAAAACTCTACCAATGCTGGTCTTTTGTTTAGGACTCCCCTATGTCTTTCTGTTTGTCTATACTCTGATATCAATCCTCGATAGGCAAGGCGATCTCTAACCTGCAGTCCAAATACATTCTTGGCCTCTTCCCAGTCTATTATCTTTCCCTGTCTAGTTATTTGCTCTCAATACCTTGGTTCCTTTTCCAGTTTTCTCCAATATATTCCAGCCACCTTTTGTCTATTGTCTGTATCCCTAATTGCAGTCATTCCTATTGACAGGATCTTCTTCCTTCATTCCCATGCTGACTTAGTTCTAAGAATATTTTCTGCTACTTTATGGATATAATATTCTATATGATTATCGTTATTCTCCTTAAAGACCTGCATCCAAAATCCCAATCTCTCCCTGTTTCTTGAGCTTCCCCCCTGTTTCAACATCATCCCTTTCCACTTTCAATTATAGTTTTCTGTTTATTCTATCTATAGAAGCCTTAACAGTGTAGCTCTGAAATACCCCTTCATATTGGATAATCCCAATCTGCCCTGTTCTACTGGAAGAATCATCTTATCCCACTTGACTCTTGCCGTCTTTTCCTCTCAGATAAAGTCCTTCAGCTCTTTATTAATTGCTACCCACAACTTCTCCTCTGGTTGATAAAAATATGCCTGACCTATGTATAAGACTAAAGAGACTAAAACATTTTAACTGCTTGTATCTTAATATCCATATCCATATAACAAAGCTTCCATTTTTTTTTAGTTTTTTTTATTATGTTTTGTTTAGTCTCTTCCCACATATCCTTAGCTGCCACACCAGAATCATTTTTAATCCATACTCCAAAATGCTTCATTTTATCATGTCCCCATAATATGGATATTGCTACACCAGTTGGTGTGTGGGACATAACTTACTTCTCTTGCCTCTGTTTTAGTTTCATTAATCTTGTTTCCTAAACATTTTAAACTGTCTCTAAATGTTCCACAACACTGTAATGTCTCTTTCTGGTTTTGTCAGGAGTAAAATAATATCTGCAAATAGAACCAGCTTTTCTTGACTACCATACCAATTATATCATTGAATTTCTGAATGTGGTTTGTCCTGCTTGCCTGTACCTGCTTCCACAGCTACTTTACCTACCTGACCCTTACATTCTTATGTCCCTTCCTCAACATTCCTACAGCATGCACATCTCAGTAGCTGCCAACCGTTTCTCCCATAAGATATCGTATAAGCCTGACACATGAAACATTTAAAACAAATAGATGTATTTTGCAGTTAACACCAATCAGGTCAGTTACTGTATGTCCCTGTTTGCACACAGTGTGGCAATGAGCACCAGTGGATACTGCTACTTCATGAGTCAAGTTGAATTCCTGCAATTCAAATAAGGCATTTTCTAATACTTTGCCATCATCCGTGCAAATCAGTTTCTCAGCGATGAGCTTTGTGAATAAGTATTTAACAGGTTAAACCCTGGTTACTGGTTTGAGTTTCATGAAACAATTTCTTGAAACAATTTTTTGAATCTAAAATACCTTAATATTAATTGAAAGAAGATAACCAACACAAGGCAGAAATTATACCAACCTAACCAATTACCATCCTCCCACCCTCATCCAAGATATTAGAAAAGTGAATCCACACCCAGTTTCTTAAATACCTCATCAGCCATAACCTACTCTCCTTGGCTCAGCATGGCTTATTGCCTAATCATATTATACTGCCCTTTTAAACTTTACAAACACAGTTAAACACAGAAATAATGGTAACCCAGTCTTAGCAGTCTTCTTAGACCTATCTAAAGCATTAGATACTGTCTCACACCAGAAACTCGGTGAAAACTAGCGCCTCTAGGCCTCAATGCCCAATCACTTACCTGGTTCCACAGCAACTTATCCAAGAGGAAACAAGCCATGAAATGTCAACAAGACTATCATGATTTCTACACAGTCACAGTCGGTGTCCCTCAGGAATCAATTCTAGGACCCCTACTTTTCAATATCTTTATCAATAATCTACACTCTACTACTAAACTAGCTACCCTGGTACAATATACAGATGATGCCACTCTCATCTGCTCACACTAAACACTATCCACCCTACAAGAAAACATGCAAAAGGCCATTCTAGCTATAGAATCCTGGCTAGATAGCTCAGAATTGCTCTTAAATGCTAAAAGATAACACAACTGATTATTTGTACCCCTAAAAACTATTGAAACCGAAAACAATGTTTTCATATCCTATCAGCCAAAAAATAAAAATAGAATATGTCACACAGGCAAAACTCCTTGGAGAATTTTCAGTGATAATCTCAGATATGACAGTGGGAAACTAGATTCCCTCTACAGGGCTAAGCAATTCCTTACTAATAACTCAAGAAAAAACATAGCACAAACATATCAAATTCCATCCCTACTCTATGCCTTACCCAACTGTGTAAATCTTAACCATCAGAAATAAACTAGAGACTACCTATAACAAAATTGACAAATTTCCAGCAAATAATCCTCAAAAAAAACATTGCATAGCACTAAAAAGCCTTAACTAGCTTGAACTTAAAAAACACCTCAACTACCATCAGCTTATTAGAGCCCATAAATTAATAAACTACCCAGAAAAATACCCAGCTCCAAAGGTAATACTACAGCCCTATACTACTAATCAAGCCCTATGATCCAACATAGGATCATAGGAGGTTACTAGGCTATTGGCCCTGAGGCCCTTATAAGCCTTGCCAAGAGTTTAGCTCCCAGAGCCCCTGTCCAGCAGGGACACAGGTGGAATCCAAGGACTGTATTTTCTGTTTCCCATCCAGTTATCCAGGTCACACTTAAAAAGGGATAATGAGGTACTCTGCTTGGCATGGAGAGGGAGTCTATTCCACAGATGGGGGAGTCTCTGGGACACAATCTGTCCGCCAACAAGTCCTATTGATTTCATAGACCAGGTTGAGGTCACGCGTATTGGTTGCTGAGTGCAGCTTGACGTGCAGATATGCTGCAGTCCCATCAAGGCTGGGTCTGAGATTGCTTTATATGTGAAACAGATGTCTCCCCTGAGGAGTCTGTATGAAACTGAGTAGAGAGATAGGGCTTTTAGCTTATCTTTGTTGGGTAGATGTTTGAGGCCCTGGATTCCCCTGGTGAAGAACCTCTGTGGTCTTTCCAGCTGCTGCATGTGCTTTGTGATGTACATGCGAAGGGGGCATTGTGCTCAATAATTGACCTTATAAGGGAAGAATACAGGAATGTTATGACCATTTTGTCCCTGGATGAGATACCCTTACTTATGAGGTGGGCCATGTAGAAAGCTTTCAGTACAATGGAAGCAACATGGTGGTCAAAAGTCAGATTGCTATCAACCTGGGTGCCCAAATCCCTCACTACTGATCGTGTACTTAGGACATTGTTATTAATGTGATAATATGTTGGGCGTCACTCTTCTCCAAAGGGGATGATGATTCATTTTTTGGCATTCAGCTTGAGGTCATATTTCTGGCACCAGTCATTTGTTTGGGTGAGACCCTCATGGAGGATATCCACAGCACATGGAGAATTGATGACTGCACCCAGCTTGCAGTTATCTGCAAACTTGGTCAGCCATAGTCCACTGGTATTGGCCTGCACCTCAGAGAAGTATATCCTGAATAACAGAGCCCCCAAAATCGATCCCTGGGGTACGCCGCTCATTATGGGTTGACTGCTTGAGGTGGCTTCCCCTATTTTGATTAGGTGGGTTCTGTCAGTGAGCCAGCTTGCTACCCATCTGGTAACATATGGATTGATGCCTAGTTGAGAGAGTTTATCTACTATGCCTAAGTGGGGAATAGTGTCAAAGGCTTTGGCCAGTTCAAGGTAGGCAGTTTGCATTGTCTTCCCCTCATCCATACAGGTTTACATTTATACAAAAGTAATCAAACTGTATTAACAAGTTTACAAGCATTATACTTCACATATATTGTTATATATATCATATAACAACCAACATTATACAAACTATTCAATTCCTGCCCCCTTTTTTTAAACAAGAAACATCTTTATTAAACTGTCACTTGTGACATAAGCAATCATGCATTTATATAAATGAAAACAAATCACACCGGCACAATCCTAGTTGCAAACATTTTACATCACAAACTATGCTGACACACTCTCAGTTGCAAACATTATACATCACTTGCATAACTCATTTAAGTCCTGCTTTCTTTTAAACCTAATTTCTGTCCTGTATGCATTGCTCTCATAATTCCCATTTATTCCTATGTAGTTTGTTCCTACCATTTTCTAAAGATCTTAATTCTAGTTGTTTTATCTCTGTTACTATATTCACTACTTCTAATATAGTTAGTTTAGATTTCGATTTACATTTTCTAGTAATTGCTTTTTTGGCAGCCATCATAACTAGACACAGCAAAGCCTTACCGTGTCTAGGCAATTCCGATTCTGTATCATAGCTCAGAAAAATCATCTTCCTCGTCACACCAATTCACCCACACCCAGCATCTCTGACAGTGCATCCTGCAAGAAATCCTTAAAGTTCACCAACACAATGCACTCTGAGAAAACATTTCCAATCAAAAATCCTAAATCTTCTAGCCATTGTTTCATATTTGGGAGACATACATATATCCCCCATTATTTCTTTGTAAATTGCTTATATAATCTCTCTTCCCAATCCTTGCTAACCACCTCTGATTGATTCTTCTAGTTATCATGCAATATTTTGTATGCTGTACTAATTATTCCTTTTTTAACAGCAGCTTCTATTCTAGATTCTACTAAAAACTCTACCAATGCTGGTCTTTTGTTTAGGACTCCCCTATGTCTTTCTGTTTGTCTATACTCTGATATCAATCCTCGATAGGCAAGGCGATCTCTAACCTGCAGTCCAAATACATTCTTGGCCTCTTCCCAGTCTATTATCTTTCCCTGTCTAGTTATTTGCTCTCAATACCTTGGTTCCTTTTCCAGTTTTCTCCAATATATTCCAGCCACCTTTTGTCTATTGTCTGTATCCCTAATTGCAGTCATTCCTATTGACAGGATCTTCTTCCTTCATTCCCATGCTGACTTAGTTCTAAGAATATTTTCTGCTACTTTATGGATATAATATTCTATATGATTATCGTTATTCTCCTTAAAGACCTGCATCCAAAATCCCAATCTCTCCCTGTTTCTTGAGCTTCCCCCCTGTTTCAACATCATCCCTTTCCACTTTCAATTATAGTTTTCTGTTTATTCTATCTATAGAAGCCTTAACAGTGTAGCTCTGAAATACCCCTTCATATTGGATAATCCCAATCTGCCCTGTTCTACTGGAAGAATCATCTTATCCCACTTGACTCTTGCCGTCTTTTCCTCTCAGATAAAGTCCTTCAGCTCTTTATTAATTGCTACCCACAACTTCTCCTCTGGTTGATAAAAATATGCCTGACCTATGTATAAGACTAAAGAGACTAAAACATTTTAACTGCTTGTATCTTAATATCCATATCCATATAACAAAGCTTCCATTTTTTTTTAGTTTTTTTTATTATGTTTTGTTTAGTCTCTTCCCACATATCCTTAGCTGCCACACCAGAATCATTTTAATCCATACTCCAAAATGCTTCATTTTATCATGTCCCCATAATATGGATATTGCTACACCAGTTGGTGTGTGGGACATAACTTACTTCTCTTGCCTCTGTTTTAGTTTCATTAATCTTGTTTCCTAAACATTTTAAACTGTCTCTAAATGTTCCACAACACTGTAATGTCTCTTTCTGGTTTTGTCAGGAGTAAAATAATATCTGCAAATAGAACCAGCTTTTCTTGACTACCATACCAATTATATCATTGAATTTCTGAATGTGGTTTGTCCTGCTTGCCTGTACCTGCTTCCACAGCTACTTTACCTACCTGACCCTTACATTCTTATGTCCCTTCCTCAACATTCCTACAGCATGCACATCTCAGTAGCTGCCAACCGTTTCTCCCATAAGATATCGTATAAGCCTGACACATGAAACATTTAAAACAAATAGATGTATTTTGCAGTTAACACCAATCAGGTCAGTTACTGTATGTCCCTGTTTGCACACAGTGTGGCAATGAGCACCAGTGGATACTGCTACTTCATGAGTCAAGTTGAATTCCTGCAATTCAAATAAGGCATTTTCTAATACTTTGCCATCATCCGTGCAAATCAGTTTCTCAGCGATGAGCTTTGTGAATAAGTATTTAACAGGTTAAACCCTGGTTACTGGTTTGAGTTTCATGAAACAATTTCTTGAAACAATTTTTTGAATCTAAAATACCTTAATATTAATTGAAAGAAGATAACCAACACAAGGCAGAAATTATACCAACCTAACCAATTACCATCCTCCCACCCTCATCCAAGATATTAGAAAAGTGAATCCACACCCAGTTTCTTAAATACCTCATCAGCCATAACCTACTCTCCTTGGCTCAGCATGGCTTATTGCCTAATCATATTATACTGCCCTTTTAAACTTTACAAACACAGTTAAACACAGAAATAATGGTAACCCAGTCTTAGCAGTCTTCTTAGACCTATCTAAAGCATTAGATACTGTCTCACACCAGAAACTCGGTGAAAACTAGCGCCTCTAGGCCTCAATGCCCAATCACTTACCTGGTTCCACAGCAACTTATCCAAGAGGAAACAAGCCATGAAATGTCAACAAGACTATCATGATTTCTACACAGTCACAGTCGGTGTCCCTCAGGAATCAATTCTAGGACCCCTACTTTTCAATATCTTTATCAATAATCTACACTCTACTACTAAACTAGCTACCCTGGTACAATATACAGATGATGCCACTCTCATCTGCTCACACTAAACACTATCCACCCTACAAGAAAACATGCAAAAGGCCATTCTAGCTATAGAATCCTGGCTAGATAGCTCAGAATTGCTCTTAAATGCTAAAAGATAACACAACTGATTATTTGTACCCCTAAAAACTATTGAAACCGAAAACAATGTTTTCATATCCTATCAGCCAAAAAATAAAAATAGAATATGTCACACAGGCAAAACTCCTTGGAGAATTTTCAGTGATAATCTCAGATATGACAGTGGGAAACTAGATTCCCTCTACAGGGCTAAGCAATTCCTTACTAATAACTCAAGAAAAAACATAGCACAAACATATCAAATTCCATCCCTACTCTATGCCTTACCCAACTGTGTAAATCTTAACCATCAGAAATAAACTAGAGACTACCTATAACAAAATTGACAAATTTCCAGCAAATAATCCTCAAAAAAAACATTGCATAGCACTAAAAAGCCTTAACTA
This sequence comes from Protopterus annectens, assembly GCF_019279795.1. NCBI lineage: Eukaryota > Metazoa > Chordata > Ceratodontiformes > Protopteridae > Protopterus > Protopterus annectens. The sequence goes on along the minus strand of NC_056725.1, from coordinate 927,174,546 downwards.
GCTTGAACTTAAAAAACACCTCAACTACCATCAGCTTATTAGAGCCCATAAATTAATAAACTACCCAGAAAAATACCCAGCTCCAAAGGTAATACTACAGCCCTATACTATTAATCAAGCCCTATGATCCAACATAGGATCATAGGAGGTTACTAGGCTATTGGCCCTGAGGCCCTTATAAGCCTTGCCAAGAGTTTAGCTCCCAGAGCCCCTGTCCAGCAGGGACACAGGTGGAATCCAAGGACTGTATTTTCTGTTTCCCATCCAGTTATCCAGGTCACACTTAAAAAGGGATAATGAGGTACTCTGCTTGGCATGGAGAGGGAGTCTATTCCACAGATGGGGGAGTCTCTGGGACACAATCTGTCCCGCCAACAAGTCCTATTGATTTCATAGACCAGGTTGAGGTCACGCGTATTGGTTGCGCGAGTGCAGCTTGACGTGCAGATATGCTGCAGTCCCATCAAGGCTGGGTCTGAGATTGCTTTATATGTGAAACAGATGTCTCCCCTGAGGAGTCTGTATGAAACTGAGTAGAGAGATAGGGCTTTTAGCTTATCTTTGTTGGGTAGATGTTTGAGGCCCTGGATTCCCCTGGTGAAGAACCTCTGTGGTCTTTCCAGCTGCTGCATGTGCTTTGTGATGTACATGCGAAGGGGGCATTGTGCTCAATAATTGACCTTATAAGGGAAGAATACAGGAATGTTATGACCATTTTGTCCCTGGATGAGATACCCTTACTTATGAGGTGGGCCATGTAGAAAGCTTTCAGTACAATGGAAGCAACATGGTGGTCAAAAGTCAGATTGCTATCAACCTGGGTGCCCAAATCCCTCACTACTGATCGTGTACTTAGGACATTGTTATTAATGTGATAATATGTTGGGGCGTCACTCTTCTCCAAAGGGGATGATGATTCATTTTTTGGCATTCAGCTTGAGGTCATATTTCTGGCACCAGTCATTTGTTTGGGTGAGACCCTCATGGAGGATATCCACAGCACATGGAGAATTGATGACTGCACCCAGCTTGCAGTTATCTGCAAACTTGGTCAGCCATAGTCCACTGGTATTGGCCTGCACCTCAGAGAAGTATATCCTGAATAACAGAGCCCCCAAAATCGATCCCTGGGGTACGCCGCTCATTATGGGTTGACTGCTTGAGGTGGCTTCCCCTATTTTGATTAGGTGGGTTCTGTCAGTGAGCCAGCTTGCTACCCATCTGGTAACATATGGATTGATGCCTAGTTGAGAGAGTTTATCTACTATGCCTAAGTGGGGAATAGTGTCAAAGGCTTTGGCCAGTTCAAGGTAGGCAGTTTGCATTGTCTTCCCCTCATCCATGGCTTTGGTGAATGTTTCAAAGAAGTCAACCAAATTTAACAGACATGACCCCCCCCCCCTCCCCTTGACAAAGCCAAACAGCAAAGCTTTTCTGTCCATCACAAAATCGAACAGCACAGGAGACTCACTATACTCTAACCAGGTAGCAAAAATTTGGAACCAAATCCCCCCTGAAATAAAACAAGCAGACACACAGCATGTCTTCAAAACATCACTAAAGAAACACCTGCTAAATAACTGGTTGTACTCGTGCACTACCCCAGACTAACCCCCCTCCCCACCCTGTACTCAACCTAAATGTCACCCTCAGAGTTAGACTCCCTTTATTTAAATTTTCTGTACCCTAACTTTATAGCTCTGTCACTTAGAAATATCACTGTATATTCTCCTACAACTGTCATTTATGCATTTTTTTTCTGCAGACTAACACTCCACCCTCTACTTATTCTCTCTCCTGCAAAAATCCTATTTTTCAGGAAACTACCACTAGCTATATTTTCTTTAATACAGGTCTGCAGAATCTGCCTACATCAGTCTACCTAATGTTTCATATAACTACTCTTCTTCTTAAGTTCTACCTCCTGCTAAATCCCTTGCTACCTTTGCTACCCTTCTCTGTATTGATAAGCACATTAAATAATGCATCCACTGTCTATCTGTGTAATTTCTCTGTAACCAGACACTTCATGAAAGAAAGAAAGAAAATGTATTTCCTTGCATTCATAGGCTACTGTATGTTATCTACTGTGTTCTAGTTGTATTCATATAATTGTGTTGTCATGTATACTCAAAGTAATTTACAAAATGTATTTTTTGCCTTTTATTGTACTTGCTTAGTATGTGGAGCTGTTTCTACCCTAAGCTGAAAATGGAATGAACTCCAGTCAGAACTTCCCAGTAAACAAAGATAAATAAATAATAAGTAATAAGTACAATTCTACAAGACTGACCATTTATGTTAGTGAAAAAGCAGACAGCAATCCTTTGCATTGCTTGTGGGATGTGATTTGCCCTGATAAACCTCATGCTTCCCTAAAAATATCTCGCATTGGCCATTTGAAAAGGTGACAACCCTTCTCTAGCTTTGCTCTGTCTTCCCTAAAAATATCTCGCATTGGCCATTTGAAAAGGTGACAACCCTTCTGAAGCTTTGCTCTGTATAATCACTGATAGTCAGCCATTTTCACGTCTTTGTACGGCTGTAAACTCTTTCTCCTTATGTAATTGCCCATACTGCTATCAGATTATGTGCTGGATTTGCTTTGTTAAAGGAATCAGTGTTTTACTAATCTACACTGTAAACAGATTCCCTTTAGTGCCATTCACTTTTGCTAGAGATGGTCTTCCCCAGTGACGTCTGACTGAGGTTTATAAAGAATATGAGAGTGCCTTACAAGTATCAGAGAAAACATACCTGGCTTTGCACTCTCAGATGAGATATGGTGATACAATTCTATATCGAGCAGATTCTCAGTATGCACACATTTTTTTTTCTTTTTTTCTTTTTTCAGTAGCAGTTGCTTTACTCAGCTTCTTCTTCCTGTAACAGCTGGAAGACAGACTTTCCTCCTTATGTTCCAACTTTATTCAAGATCTGAAGACATTAAAAGCTGTCAAACCACATGTGCATCTACATTTCACTCTTTGTTGGCTCTTTTCCAAGCATATAAAAATGTTCACAGGGTGTATAAGGCTCTGCTAGCAAATTAGTTGGTATAAATGTCTTCTTTAAACTAAGCAGAATGTTGGGTGGTCAAACAACAGGGCATTTTGCAACTCTTTGAGAAACTAGAAATAATAGAAGAAAAGAATCACATCCTGAGTTTAAAAAGGAGTGATTTACTGACAGCATCCTCTAGGCTTTATGCCTAGACTGCTGCTAAACATGTATGTTTGTATGTATGTATGTATATATATATATATATATATATATATATATATATATATATATATATATATATATATGTATATATATATATATATATATACATATATATATATATATATATATATATATATATATATATATATATATATATATATATATATACACATATACTATATAGTAACCTAACGAACTGTAGTCTAGGTAGGAATGTGAAGAAATTAGACTGATTCCTAAAACAAGCGTAGCATGTATAGACGCAACCCAGGGAACCACATGTGCATAGATGCACACATGCTTCTGCATGTGGGGTGCAAGGGAGGTGCAATGGGCATTTGGATATTCAGAGGTGGAGGTTAGCCTACTTTACTGCACCCAAAGGTGGCTCAGTCCCAATATCCCAACTCTTGCTTAAGGAAAACACATAGGCTGATTGGGCTCCTCAGGAAGAACATAATGGATCATCTGACGTTCCCCTAGTCCAGATGTGTCTGAACCTTGCCCCTGTAATGGAATAAATTATCCAGATGAATGAATTTGGAGGAGTTATAAGGCAGCATCGCTAGATCTACGGGAATTGAAGACAGTGGTAAAACTATTTACAAGCTTTCCATCAGAATTTCCCTTTGTTTTAGATCTTAAAATAACAGAACTCACTTCAGAAATACCTGCTTGAGAAACTAGAAGCTACTGCTCTGTTATTATTTTTTAACAGTGAAAAAAGAAGAATGTCATGATTTTGTTTTATCTGTATGTCTACTAACAGTATTAAACTGCATAGTATATTGAGACCAAAACATTCCACCAATTACTTAGCCATGATGTATGTGATGGAGCACTTATTTTTTCTGGATTACATTTATATTGTTGCAAGTCAGATTTCAAGGTGTATCTCTTTAACCTACCATTTGCAGCATAATTTTGTTAGCTGGTGCATTTAATCCTAGAATTGTTAATAGACAAATACGTCCTATTCATAACAATGATGAGGGCTGAATGACTGGTATATAGCAATGATTATACTAGAATAAATAAACTAACCCTGGGGATTCATGAAACTTGCACCAGGTGCAGGTGCAGTGTTGGCATTCCAACACCAAATATGGCTGGCGAGCGATCCAGGTATGAGCTGTTTCCACGTGCACTACCTGCATTCACTACACCCGCACAGCTCCCAGCCCCTGTATGCTAATTACTCCATTTGCAGCAGGGTAGCATGCAAATGAAGGTATTTAGCAAACAAGGAAGTGGTGCAGGTGTAGTGTAAGCATGCAGAAATGTAAACCGTAAAAAATGGTTTACATTTTTGCAAGCATAAAATCGGAGCCATGACAGCCGACCAAACACATGTATTATATTGTTAATATATGCCAATGGCTAAATATATAGCCATTGGCATAAAAAAACATGTACAAAATATAAAAAGAACATTTAATTTTGTTTTTTGCACTATCACGAAGTTTAAGCGCACGGCAGCGGCGTGCAAACAGGATCGCAAGGAAAATAGAAAAATATAGAATAAAACTGCAATGTAACACATACCATGATTTCCCCATAATAGTCAGTGGCAGGCATGTTATACCACACCATGGTGCAAGGGTTGCTAAGGGGCTGTGACAGTGTTTTGTGCGGTAGCTAGGAATTAGTAGGCAATGCCATGCAAATGAGAGGAGTAATAGTGAATCACAGATTCCCCGCTCATGTAAGGATGCACCTCACAGTGTAGCATTATAACAGTGAGGTGTGCCCTAGAGATAAAAATGACATCAAGAGAGGGGTGTGTCACCTTTGCTGTAAGCAGATTGGAGCATTGCTAATCCAGTTTTCCCATAGCTAAGCAAAGCTGCAGGAAAGGGGTATGTTGAACTGGCTATAGCTTTGCTTAGCTGACAGCACACAAGGTAACCGAGTATGCATGTGAACGGTGATTAAAACGCGCTTAAACTCGGTAAATGGGTTTGTGCGGTGTGCACTGGAGCTGAAACAGGAAGGATATAGGAAAAAAAAATAAGGAAATGCTGCAACAGGGAAATTGGAGTACAAATGACTAATTAACACCTAGGAACCTACAGTGGGCCATTGACAACAGCTAACAAGGCTGCAATCAGCTACCTGCTGAGCAAGAAAGGGGAGGGGCTGTACTGCAAAGAAAACAGTAAAGTGTCACAGCAGAACAAAGAAGATTTGCATTATATCAGCTACAAAACACATTTTGCAACACATGACTGGGTAGGGAAAGTACAAAATAACAAAGCTGGCAGGTGGATGTATGCCTGACAATGGGAGGGGATCCAGGTTTAAAAGTGAATTAAAGGGCTACAGATTAATCAAGACTGTCATGATTTCCACTGTCTCCAGGTAGGTGGAGTGGTGGTCCTGGGTCATGGAGGGTGATCTGTAGCAGGCCACAGTTTGCATTGCAGTTGTGGCTGATATTAACTGCACATGGATGATCTCAGAGGTATCATGCTGCTCCACTAACCTGGAGGTGTAGGTATCCCTGATGAATATGGATACACACCCTCCATGTCTGTGTCAGTCCATGTTCTATGGCCGAAATGTGTGGTATGGGTTGTAGTCCGGTAGTGCTGGTGTGCTCTCAGGAGCCTTAAAACAGGTTTCAGTTACTGCACAGATGTTGACATTGTCCATACTGAGGAATGCTGTGAGTGCATGCATTTTGTGATTACAACTCCTGGTGTTGAGTAGCATAACCCTCATTGATTTTGCTATTGTGCTGTTTATGGAGCTGGGATTCACCTGTGAGACTTGCCTAAAAAAGGCACCATGGGTGCGCCAAGGGCCTTTGCCAGTATTCCAAAGCCTAAGGCTGACACATGCAAGCCGGTATGGTATTGTTGCATGCAGGTTTCCCATCTGTGCTCATTTCTCATCTTTCCTGTAGGTAACCTACTGGTAAGCAATAGAAAGCCTTAAACTGATACAAGTCTTCTAGCTTCCAAGATAGGCTTTTGGAGTGATTAAGTATCAGTGTTCTGTATGTTCTTGCTGTACTTAACTGTTTTCAGACTACATGGTGATTTTTCACTGTATATTGTGATCTGAAAGATCTGTTTATTCACATATTATTTCTGTGATGGCCTGCACTTTAGAGGTTCACAGACAGGTAATAGGCTATCTGCCCAAGGGAATTTAGAAGCATAGCTACAGTGTGTTGGCTTTCTCTGCACCACTGATAAAAGTAACTGAGCCTCTGTCAGGCATAGCCAATGAAGTGATTCCAGGCAGAGTTGCCGGAAGCTGTTGAAGACTGGGGTGACGGAGGGTGATAGGGGCACTTAGTGATCTAAAAAGGGCATGTTAACGTGAAAAATCAACACAATTCAATTTCCACAACAGGTCTTGCAGCTATAAAACTGGAGGGGCTCCCCTTCCCCCTGGCTGTATGGTTCTGGGACACATGATCCCAGGGGAGAATATTCTGTTACCCATTCACACATCAAGGTTTCTCTTGAAGTGTGTCAGTGAGGGGCTATGCCTAATGTAGTTATGTAGTTAGAAATTTAATTAATAGCCTCTCATTTCATTTGTTATGTTTTGATTTCAAGAGTAAGTGAAGCTCAGTGGGTTTGGGCACCTCTGCCCTTTGCTTAGCCTAGCTTATACATAGAAATCATCGCATAATATCTGTGCATTCCTGGTTCAAATTCCGATAAAGTCAGAGATGTTTTTCATGTTAAAAAGTATACCTTAACCAAGGCTTGCATATTTAGGTAGTACTCTTCAGTCTAATAAACATTTGAAACACCCATATAAACCCATGTGTGCCAGAGAGTAAAGTCAACAGAAATTGTAATGTTATGTAAGTAGATAGTGAAATGTTACTTAACTGAAATGTATATATCCTGAGTAATTAGAAGATGTGGCCGTGTTTGCACGCACAGGTTATACGTTTTTAAATTTTGTTTAGCCGTGTTTAACTGCTGCTTTAATGTCACACAAACATGCTTACAACTGCTTAAATGAGCCTTATTCTGGAGTAAAAAACATTTTTAAAGCTTCGCAGGGCTTGAACCCTGGACCATGCACACCATAGTTATGGGACTTACCACTAAGCCCTCTGAGCTGTATACATGTTTCATGATCTTTAGACTACGCCTTTTATTATAGGCATTCCACAGCACTGACCACAAATGGGACAGTCACTTTGTGTACATATGTACAGTACATTGTAATGTACTGTAGTTTGTGAGTCAACATATACAAGTCTACAAGTCTACATATGTATAACTGTTAAAAATTAATTATATATATATATATGCATGCCAGTGATGTCTGCACACACACACACACACACACACACACACACATTTTATATATATATATATATATATATATATATATATATATATATATATATATACAGTTGCATCTATAGCCATATATATAAATATCTATGAACACACTTCGTGACACAGAAGCAATCCAAAGGAATTGAAGCGTACACAAAACACATGCAGCTCTGGTATTATAACTATTAATATTAACTTAATTCACCACAGAAGGGATGGTCGTTGTGTATGTGGAGATTGGGGTGGGGGAGGAATGATGGGTAATGAAATTATGCATCAAGGAGAGCCTTGATTGGATATTCAATAAGTGAACTGGAGGGGTATACATGGACTATGGGGACAATAAAAAAGGACACAAAACAAGAACATTTCTCATCCATAATACACCCTGTAGGTCACATTGCAACACTTAATTTCACAAACATATGAACATTAACAAGTACCATACATATGTACATCAACTGACTGTCACATTTGTTTTCAGTAGTGAGGAATGCCCATAGTAAAATGTATATTCTAAACACCATAACATTTGTACATATCTCAGATGCCTTAACTGTAAAGTCAGTGACTGTGGTGTTCATGGTCCTGGGTTCAAGGGCTGTTAATTTATTTTGAGGGCCAGAAAAGGGCTGTTGGATGCAGGTTGATTAAGGTTTTAAGCAGTTGTAAGCGGTTTTGCATGGGTTTGTGCGACAGTAAACAGAACTTAAACATGGTTAAACAGATAAGCGCTTCACAGGTGTAACCTTTGCTTACCATTAAGCAGACCACAGGCAAACTTGCTTACAACTGCTTAAATGTGCATTAATCACACTTTCCCTACCAGTGCCTGCTCTGAGAGGTAAAATAATGACTTCCAGGATTAGAACCCGCAAACATGTACACCATCCTCAGAGTAACCTACCAGTAAGCTACCTGAGCTGTATCTATGCCACTTGTATATTCAGACAAGTTAAAACACAAAAGGGAGGATTGTGTGGAAATAGGACAAACCGCCATGTACCCAATGAAAGGTGCATGCTAGATATATATATATATATATATATATATATATATATATATATATATTATATATACAGAGAGAGTGAGATGCATAGATACATGTCGATATATAGAGATATACATATATGTAGATATACAGATAGGTTAAAAACATCTACACATCTATGGAAGCTCATATAAATATATGAAATATTATATATTATATATCTATATCTATATACACACATATATATATATATATATATATATATATATATATATATATATATATACATGTGTATACAGCATCTGAAGTGTTCAAATCTGAGTATAACATGGAGCATAGCAATCACACATTCTGCCACCCCCAAACAATATGAACATAACATATGAAGAGTATATGCCAATACACTATTACAAATATGTTCTATGGACATGAGCCAAATAGGGTTAGTCACCAACACAACTACAATGACTGCAAATATCCATGACAGAAATACACAGACATCTTTCATTTAGCAAATCTTTATTACATTCCGATGTATTGCCAAAAGGATTCAAGGACTAACAGTACCTGCATGCTATGCAAGAAGCATTTAACAGTGCCTTAATGAATCAGCCTGCAATTACAATAGTCCACTAAGGGATAGGTGTTCACATAGGGAAAGAACACCTACACACATATAGAATATGTATAAAAGCAGTTCCTACACACCTGCATCTGCTATGTACACCCACCAACATCTCCCCCACACCCAAACTAATTACAACAATACATACTGTCATTCCATAACCAATTATTCACCCACTGTACGACATCTGCTGAAACCTTGACATACCTGGACAGAGACACACTAACATGGCCCTATGTGAAATAGTTGCTGTTATACAATGGAACAGCTGCTGATGTTACAGGGTTTGTTTGAACTAATCCTGTTTCAGAGGGTTGAAAAGTAATTACACCAGGAAGTGTTACCAATTACTGATTATCAGCACAGTATGATACAAATTTACAGCAAACTAAAAATGTCTGGTGAGCACACTGTAAACCTCCTAACATTATATGCATAGCCATACAACCTTGAGCTGGTCAAACATCCTGGCCAGACTGAAACATATGCAGAAGTATTAGGCACAGACAAACCCTGCACAAGTAGCAATGTTCAGAAATATAACAGCAGTACTCACATTCAGACCAAATCTTCTAGGCATTACACACAATATATTTGTGTTTGTCTCCAAACAGCTGTTGCAATAGATTTCAGACACTTCCAGGCTGTCTTCCTCACAAGTAAGGCAAAGGGACAAGGCCCAAGTGGAGTACTCAATTATACTCCACTGTTGCCATGGTATTGGCTAATGGAGCAGCTGCACAGCCGATGTGCATGTAATTAACTACTTAGGAACACCAATTGGTGATCAGGATAGCACATGTTACTGAACTATAAAAGGATGCCTTGTCACACATTCAAACCATCTGTATATACCTGCAGAACAGTACAGAATACCCAACAAAAGATTGAAACACAAACTGAAAAAGATTAAAATACCAGTCAATAACACATCCAATTACCAAGAAGGTATGTATAACATTTAGTATGTCTGTGTATGTAGTACCTGTTCTGCAATAATTGCAGTGTAATCAATGCATATAGTGGAAATAGCTATCTTGTAGTGATGTATTGTTGAGCATTAGTAATGCTTGTAGTATTCTATGTGTGTACTGCTGTAGGTCACAAGGCAACCTCCTCATATACCTCAAGGGATGATATATATGGGCTTGGAATTCACCAATTCTTTTCCAGCCACTGTCAGTGTCAGGGCTGGTCCAGCAAGTATATGCTATAACAGGGGATAGTATATCTTGATATATTGTAACAGTAGACATATTTATGGGGTATTAGTGAGATGAACATGTCAAAGGTGAGCTTACTGTGCAAATATTATTTGCATTGAGGAATATTGTGCCAATAACTGTGTAATGTACAGTATTTTAGGCAGATCTGTATTCCATTTTACATAGCATGTCTGTTATGTTATGCAAACATTAGTTATGTCTATTGGCAATTGCAATACTCAATAACAGGATACATATGACTTGTATTCATCTGACAGTTTAGCAGCATGATAGCAAAGAAAATTGGAAGAGCTAGGTAACTATCCATGCACATAAGACATGTAATATCCACCTCTCTAGTATCGTTTGCAAGCAATAACAGCTGTGCATGTGTACATGTTATGCAAATGTGTAGTGACCCTTGTTACAGGGCTGGGCCAAATGGCTATGTGCACACCTGCACAGAGTAGATATTGAGAGTAGAGACACACTGGTTGAACATTCAGGTTTGTGTAGCCTAACCTCTCATTACCAACCTAACAGCCACTTGCAAATACTGTATGTAAGGTAGTGCACAGCACTGGTAATGAAACAAGTTGCATATCATCTTTAACTCCAGTGTAACATCTGCAGTAGGAGTGTAGGATGTAGGAGACTGCTGCTCATGTGTAATAGCTGCTTCATATGTGATGGCTTACACTATCTGATTATATCCTGATCATGTTGATAGTGGCAGCAGATTCTATTGATACTTGACTCTGTTTGTGGAGTGGGTGTCCATGCCCAACAGAGCTCATGGTTCTGGTGGATTTGTCAGTATATACCCAGAAAAGGATACAGACCTGTTGACACTTGCATCATCTGTAACCAACTATCAGGATGTGATGTGTTCCTCAGATGAGGATTGCTGCTAAATGTAGCTACTATGTTTCTGTAATAGCCAGTGTTGTCACGTCCATAACACAAATATTTACGTGTGAGCATCACTGTCTAAAACATCTTCATAAGCAATAAGTAAACTAAATACAGTATTTGGTACTTATAGCACTGAATGCTCATACAGGCATGTCCACTAGTCAGCTATTGGTGTTTACTAATGTCAGCTTTGTGTATGTGACCATCTTGGGGGAATGTAATCCGTATGCCATGTACAATCCCAGACCAACCTAACACCACACCCCACACATTGTCTGGGATGCAGCTACAGGGGTAAGCTCAAAGGCAGTCCAGTCTACAGCCATGACTGGACTGGACAGTCATGAGGTGTAGGTTAACACATGCATCGCATCACCACAACCAACACATACCCATACCAGAACACAGTAAGGACACCCACACATACCACCAGAAATCACACACATTCACAGAGGTTTCTAAGTATCTGGCCAAGCAAGAGACCTCCCAAGCTGGAATAGAGAGACAACATAATACACAAACTGTATGACATAGTTTGCCAAATTGTGCCACCCCTCAGAACACGTGGCCAGAAACATGCCCAACAGTACACAGTTGTGAATGCAAACTCTAGCACTGTTACACACCAAGCTATACGAGGGCAAACATACTGCCAGCTGCCTGTCTGCCATGATTAGCCACATACCCATACACTCAGACCACCTTCTGAACTATACACATGGCTCTGGGATATTCCATGTTATTGTGCAGGACCTGTGATGCAATAGCCTGGACTGCATGGAAACACACATGTAGGAACTGTCAGGTCTTGTAGCCCATGCAGGTATGTCCCAAGGCCTCAGTAGCATTCTGCCATTGGCCAGAATGATACTGCAGTACAGGGACAAAAGGTTTGTATTCCACAATTGTCTAATGTACTGGTGTAATTCAAAGGGTATCCAGTATCTCTCTGCCTGGTATAACATGGTTGACAAACCATGATGCTTTGCCAGACAGGGCCTGCACCTGTCACCCCTGGGAATCTGGACACTGGCTAGTGCCTTCATCATGCAAAGTTCAAGTGAAAGTCCACTGCTATAACAGGAACAGCCAAGCAATAAACTGTGGGACTCGCTACTCAATGATACATTTCAGAAACTCAATATGGACATATTTACATCAATCATTAACATGGAGAACATATCTGTGCAGTGACTGTGATATGGTTCAATGCTCCGGAGAGCACCTCTGCATGACCATGTTATAACACATACCTCACCTCTTGGCCATTATCCTTTATTGGAACACACAGGTGTGTCCATATCCTTGAAGGATATGTACACCCCCACGCTAGTTGCACTTGCATAACTTCAGATGCATTATGCTGAGCAACTACCTTTGTGCCAAACTGGAATCCAATTTGCACCTTGCGACAGATCACCCACCATGCCTCAGAATTCCCAACTGTCATATTGTGCTGCAATGGGGAATATTATGTTTGAGACAGAAAACCATAATAATGGCTACTCTCAACTATCCCATTATGAACTGGGAAGACTCCTCATGTACCAACACCTTTGCTCAATGCATGTTGGATTTCATTGACCCCAATGACCTGTATCACCATAGTCACACAAACAGGGCTAACAGTAAGCTACACATAGTCAGTCTCCAAAGCCAATGTTATGCTTCTTAAGAGTGATGTGGTGACTGTCATGGCACCCATGCAGATGGACAATGCATGTGCAAATGCTGAAGCCTACACAAATGCACTTTAAGCACTCAGATAAGTGCAGCGATTGTGCCATTCAAACAGAACCAAGATTCAACCAAACATAAACAGGAAGGTAGACATGTGGTATCCTGCCTTAAACTATACCACAGAAGGTAGTAACTGTTGCAAGAGTGAACACACATGAGTAGAGGTGATCCCTGGTCAGCCTCAGTAAGATGCAGATATACAATATAAAACCATACAAAGCTACTGTGAAACTAATCAGCCACATACTATGAGGACAACCACAGAGCATTCTATAGCTGTGTCATGAATCATAATGGCAACAAGACCTGCTGTGCTTCACAGCACTATGGCATGAGAAGTACTGCACCTACAGAAATAGCACTTGTTCATCCAGATAGAGTCTTGGATAACCTAAACCCACTCTCACCTCCCCCCCAACAGGTACACATATTTATATATCCATGTACACTACAGAGCCCCTGCAATAACAACTATGCAGGTACAAGCTGCACTCTCTAAAGCCATACATACAGCTTGCATGGGACCTGTCAACTCCCAGGGTGTATTTTACACAAATGTCAGAACAATTTGCTATCCACATAGACATCATGTTCAATCATAGCTTCATGTCAGGCTGTGTACACACTGAATGGTGCACAGCAACAGTTATCACACCCCACAAAAGGGGAGTCACCACTGATAATGGGGAATATTGCACTACTACCCTGCTGAGTCTAGTCTGTAAGGCCATGAACCTTGATCAACTTATTTGATGTAGTCAGTTCAGATGTAGATGACAGTAAGGTTGATTCACACAGCATATCATGACCTTGCCAGGTCTTAGAACACCATCCCCCATACTGTGTTCCAGCTACATTCAGTAAACTAGGTGTATATTCCTATGTCACAGGATTGGTTGGCAACTGGACTGCTGGCAGAACCAACACTACAGAAGGTGTTTGACTAATACACGCACATCAAATCAGTGCCAGCTACAGTAATACAGGGTTCATTCCTGGTACTCCCCCTCTTTGTTATCTATACCACACAGACTAACACAGAAGGCATCTGCCTATTGAAGTTTGCAAATGACTATGAGCTAGGAGCAATAGTTGACTCAATGAGTGCTGCGGGCAAGATACAAAAGGGCCTTTGTGGGTCAGATGTGTGGTGTGTGATGTTTGGCCACAATCTGACAGTTAAGTATTGCATTGACATCCCCTATGTTAAAAACCCTGTAGCCATGAACTACCACCTAGGCAGCGGCCAACATAATGGAAACTGTGGTGTATGGGATGCAGCTGGACAGTAGTCTTTCCTTTGATAGTCACTTCACCACCAGTCAGGTGGTCGTAAGTGGCATGCCTAATCATGACAGCGTGCCTTCCATGAATATAGAGATCATTGTTCAGGCATACTCAACACTCAAGTGACCCATAATAGATCACATATTTCCTTTAAGGGTTATTGGCCATGTTCAGATAGCCTACACCAGCCTTCACAAACTCTAGCTCCATTATGTAGCATGATGCCTACCCTGAATAAAGCCATGTCCAACCCAGAGATGTTGGACATGCTACACTCACACATCCTGATTTCGAATAAACACATACTTCATGGACATCCACCTGTCTAGTACAAGGATCATAACATGCCTGACAGATCCTTGTCCCATACACTTTACATACTCCTGTCATACTATGGATCTCTGTCCAGCAAAGCTGCACATTACCCCTCTTTGAGACATGGTATGATGACCACATGGCAAATATATCAGTAATCCTGTGGATTAGCTCTGGGGCACTGTTTGAACTGGCCACTGAAAGCTACCTATCTGCTGGCTACAGCTAGGTAACCTTTCAGCCTAGGCTCATAAATGGCTCAGGGCATATAGCCTACTAGTTCACTATGACCATACATGCTATAGTTGATATCCAACCCTGCAAATACCATCAAGCAAGCCATTGTCCCATGTGTTTCACATGTGCAATACAGGTAATACATGGCAGGATGCTATACTGCTGTACAGTGCCATGTAGATGTTTATGGCAAAACACATACATGTAAAACTTTCTGTGAGCACATCTGCAGGGTCACAGGTCATGTCCCTTAAGGCTGTGTATGACTATATATGTGACATATACACAGCATTAAGGTCTCTTGCATTAATGTGAACACATGCAGGCATGTGCTGATAGGTAAAGCCACCAGTACAGGCAAACAGACATGCCCACATCAAGAAAACATCCACATGGAGTATGAGCAATGTCATCACTTGACACGCACATATATGGTGCTAACATAAAATCACCAGTAAGTGTCAAATGTGTGTGAGTTAAACATGTCAGTGGTGTTAGTGTCATGCAGATTTGCAAAGACATATTTGTAATCATAATAAATGTGATACACATGTATGTGCAGCTGTACTTCTGTACTTCTCTGTGAGTTGCTGTGACCTGTCTCCATCATTATGTCTTCCAGGTATGCCGCTTGCCATGCTCCCACCATACACCCGCTTGGAGGATGAGATCCTCATTCCATACCTCCTTGACAACCATGAAACGCTCTTCAGCTATGTGCCACAGGATGCACAGCAGTGGGATGCCCAGTGGGAGGAACTTCGCAGAAGGCTAAATGATGTTGGCGGCCACAATCGCACCTATCAGCAGGTGTGCCGACACTGCACCAACCTCATTAGATGGGTGAAACAGTGTGCAAATGCAATCGCCAGGGAACAAGCTGCAACAGGTGGGGGGCCACTCACCCAGCCCCCAATCACACGTACTGAGAAGCTAGTGGCCAATCTGGGGACACCTGCAGAACTCCATCCACAAGCTTTAGCTGGAATTGTGGAGGTGGGTGTCTCACAAGCACTGATCCTGGAGTTGCCTGGTAAGTCACTACTGCACATAGAACACAACTATATTTCATATAGTTACATGTGTCACTGTACAATATTTAACATAACATCATATGCAAGGCATGTATGCACACATGCTACATACTATAGTTTGCTACTCTATGTATGCACAGATTGCATACTCCATAGTATAGTCTATTGTGCTGGCTTATGTGCTAACTTGCACATTGCACCCTGTAGCTATCACACAAGTGTGGATAATGATGTTACTGCTGTGACACTCCTATTTAGGTACCTCTGGCATTTCGCAGTGACAGTAGCCTGTTGCGGGTGAGATTGTTATTATTTATCAGGCTTGATAATGCGCAGATCATATTAATTGCATGCTATCTGCCGTGTGGCCATTCAACAATGTACACATAATGTATGGTGGTATGACTGTCACACAATGTCATGTGCTATCTGACATGTCCATGACATTTTGTGGGCTGACTGCAACACTAGTTAACTATCCTGCAAAACATGATATCTCTCATCCCAAACATACCACCCATTGTCTGCATAACCCTTTCCTCAGCGGAGCATATGAAATCTATGGGTATATGTCATATGGGACAACACTGACATGTGGAATAGATGCCCATCACAACCATTGGAGAAAACATGTTTACACATGGCCATGGAGGATGGCCAGAGACATGAAGCAACACACACAGTAGAAGGGATGTACATGTTTGTACACCCGGTTGTACACTGCCTCAACACAATACAACTGTGGCCTTTGTGTAATGGTGATATTGCAGATGTGACACACTAAACATCATACAGGCCTGTGCACAGCTTGTGTAGGCATGACAAACCGCACATAACATATCTTAAATATCTTGAGTGTGTCACGACATGAAAGCTTTCACCTATACAGTATCCAAATACATACACGTGTTGCACCAGGCCACAGATACAGTACATTTACATTGCTAGTGTCAGACATCACTGTCATGCTTGCTCCTCATGTGTCTGAGGTACACAGATGGCATGTGGGACATGGAGTACTGCTAGGTTAGCCATGTCTGGACATAGTTGCCAGGCATCAGCAATATGGTTGCATATGTGCAGGGGTGTCATCTGTATACCCTTCAGTGACCTGTGTCACACATTCCACATTAGGGTTTAGTGTGTATACACCTTAGTGATGTGGGTCACATTCCACATAAGATATGTATTGTATCTGAACACAGTCATGGCTATGAACTGTGTCTGTAACTCACACTGTATAGCAATAGTGAAGCCACATGATGCCCTGCAATGGTTACGCACATCAGCTCAATTTGCAGTTTGTCACTGTATATCTGTAGGGCGGACTGACAACATTGCGTCAGCTGAAGGTCCATGTTAGTATAACACATCCCTGCATTGGGACACCATTACCTCACTGTATATTTGAAAGGACACCCTTGTGTTAAACATGCATGCATGTCATTCAACACATCAGCAGAAGACATGTCATACTACATGTGATTGGCAAGGTCATATGCCACACAGGCTGGTGTACTATTAACCTGTGCTGGTCTGTGCCACCATTGAAAAGTAGGGGGAGCCATGTCAAACATTGTGTACAGCCACATGCACATTGTCTGTAGACTCAGCTCAGGGGTAAGTAGAATAATGTTGAACTGACATGTACTGCTGTGAGGAAGATATGCAAGCTAGGGCTCAGGCAAACATAGTATTCACTCAACATACCCTTCTGCTCATGTCCTCGTCACACATAGGGGAAGTAGCCAACACAAAGCATCAGTGGCAAATGTGCACAGGTCAGCGATGGTCTGTTAAAATGTGGGGTATGTTGCACAAAACATGGCAGTGCGGTGCAACTGTGCATAGTACATGCATTGTGTTGCAGGTTTGGGGCATGACCTACAAGCATAAATGGTGCTACACAGGGATGTATGCTAACTACTACTAAAATTGTGTAAGGTGCATGCCTTCTGCTATAACACATGCATGTTGTTGTGTGCAACACAGGGATGTATGATAACTACCACTATAATTGTCTTAGCTGAATGCCTTCTGGTATATCACATACATGTTGCATGCCGCTGGGTGCCATATCATGTGTATCTGTCTGTGTCTGCCTGTCTGTGCGTCTGTCTGTCTGTCTGTCTGTGTGTCTGTACTGTGCTGTATAACTTGTAATGTACAATTCTTGTCTGTCCCTCACAGGTGTTGATGTAGGTGCGTTGCCCTCCTGCAGTCCACCTGATGTTAATGTCCCTACAGACTCTAGCAGTGATGATGAAAGGATGATTGAGGCACAGGCAGGGTTGTCAGGGGCTGAATCTGTGCCATTGGTTGCCATTCCATCTGTATTCCCCTCATCCCCGCACACAGTTCTCATGCCTACACATACCCCATCCCCAGTGGCCATAGAGAAAGGACAGTTGGTGGGTGGTAGCATGGAACAGGAATGTGTGGAGACTATGGAAGGTGTGCCTGCACACCATGATCCCAGCCAACTGACTGGTGATGTCCCACACAGGCATGTGCCCAGAGCTGCTCGTAGGAGGACTTCTGGCCAACATGCCCCTGCAAGATATAGCACATCAGCTGGTGTCACCAGACACATGTTTCAGGCTGTAATGGAGGCACAGGCACGTGCTGAATGGCACAACAGAGAAGGTCTGAGGCTTCAGAGGGCTGCTGTCCATTCTTTAACGGACAACATCCAGGCAATTGCAAATGCTCAACATAATCTTGCAGATGTTTTGGATAGACGATTGGGTGACATGGCGGGAGTCCTTGACCATGGCATGTCAATCCTCAAGCGTGGAATGTCTGTGCTGAAACATCTGGTGGGAGTGAGGCATCAGGCACGTGGATGTAGGCCAGCTACATCACCTGTTGAAGGTCTACGTGAACATGCTACATCACATGCCCACTCCCATAGTGGCGGTAGCAGCAGCAGTGCACCTGGTGCTGTGCTGTCCACACCAGGACACAGCAGGCCACATGCATGTGGTCCTTGATGGTCCAAACAGGGGCACGGTTCCAGTAGACATGTGTCAACAGACAGCAACCAATCTGGACCTCTGTCTGGTAGTGCCCATGCAACCCCTGGCAGGCACAGGTCATATGGCCATGGCTGGACACCGTGAACTGTAAACTCTGCCCTGTACAGTCTGCAGCTGTCAATAATACCCCTGTGTAGGCCAGACACATGCCAGACCTGTGTGCATACATACATACACACACACACACACACACACACACACACACACACACACACACACACACACACACACTAGTAACAAATGTAGAGCACCTCAACACACACACGCATAACATCCACACACGCCCAATGAGATAAAACGCCCTAACCCACACACATGATGTCATCCAATGGTGCAGCCTAGGCCTCTGGCAAACAATATCACCCTGTGCATATGATGATGCCTGTGCCACATCCCTGTCATTCACACCATCAGTGCAGGGACTTGTTCATATGGTCTGATGCACAGGCAGAACATACTAGGAAGACAATTGTAGATTACCATTGTTGAGTAGTGTTGACAGTCAGCAGACATACCATGTACTACAGTTTTAGAATGCATTTTGCACTTTTGACAGTATGTATCATGTGTAACAACAGTAACTGCATGTTGCTTGATGTTCTGCCTTCGTCTTTCAGGTGTAATTGCATGTGCCGGGGGATGTCAGTGTTTGTGGTTAGTGTCCCATATGTAAATGTAGACTACTCACAGGTCTGTATGACAATACCTGCATGCACTTTGTAGCTTCCACATCACAGTTATAAACTCCCAAGTTTCAAACATGTTTACTGATCTAATGATCCAAGAGCATGAGAGCTGTGTAGTAAGCTACTGTGGCCAGAACCGTCACATCCATAGTGGGTGACATCACAGGTATAGTTACCTGGAGTGGGGAGGAGGTAAAAGAGTGGTTTAGCAGATGATAAGGGTAAAGGCCAGTGGGAAAAGTGGTTTCTCATTGGGAAGCAGTAATACCCGCTCCTATGACAGGATGCAAACACACATACACACCCGAGGATTCACAGACACAGTAACACACCCACACACTCAGGGATTCACAAACACAGTAACACACACAGTTGCCAGAGTTGGGATGAGAACCCCTGCCTTTGTGCAAATCATCATTATAGTACTACGCAATTACAAGATGCACCACAGAGATTACACATGCACAGGTAATCAGAATGGCCTAAGATCGATGGATACTAGAATGCGGTGAGTGTATGTGGGGAGGGGGGTTCATCAGTAGGCTATGTAATAACAAGCCTCACCCCAGGGTGTACATATTTACAGGTGGTTAGAATGCCCTTCTAAGACTGATGACATCAACAGGGATACTAGATTGCATTGAGTGGATGGGGGAGGGGGTCTTATCATTTCACTATGGTAAAATACAGCCTCACTTCAGGGACCAGAGAGCCATACATACACACACACACACACACACACACACACACACACACACACACACACACACACACACACACACACACACACACACACACTGTGGCATTCACAAAGATATGCACCTATGTCACACACATACAGACACTTGACGTATGTGAGATTCAAACTCCTGCCTATGTCTTGCTTTCTACACTTCACTCTGTACAGATGTCTACAACAGTGTACAGGAGAGTGAAAAATATTTGGGATGTATTCCCCACCATACGTGACATATATGGACACACACACATCCACACATGCCAGTACTGTGAATCAAACACCTGCCTATCTCATGATAGGTATTACAGAGTTACAGCACTATCACACATGCTGCAAAGCATACTGGCTCTTTCCTTTGCTAGCTGTGCTGATATATGCACAATATATGCACAGGAGAGGTGTTACTGTTACAGGTGTCAAGAGGTTTGCCTTCAGTGTCACCCTTACTGCATTCTACGTTGTGTGCCTTCCCCTTCAATTAACAAAACCACAGCTTAGCAGTTACACAATTTATTGTAGGCATGGTTGTAACACACCTGTGAGCTGTCCACAGTAAGCATTCATCTGCAAAATAGCCCTACCACTTAGTAGTTATGTCCACCCATCTGTCCTTATCTAATGTACAGCTTACTGTATTTTGAGCATATCACCATATACAGTTGGCAATGCTAAGGCTGCATTGCAACTGCATGATGTACTGAGACAACAGTCACCTTCAAACATCAGACACTGCACATGTATGGAATCTAAACACACATCAATACATGTACACATATTGAGTCTCCATCAGTAAGTGGACTAGCAGGTCATGAGGATAAATTCCACACCTTCCCCACACCATGTGTGAAAGCTAGCTGAGCATTACACCATAATGGATGTTGTATTCATGTAGTGCTAGGACACACAATCACCTTCACTGAATAGCTAAGTGTACATTGATGCCAACAGCACATATCTGCAAGACACACACACAGCAATATTCCATGCCATGATCCCACAAACTGTTAGTTGACAGTTCCACTGTGAAGCCAGGGCACTGTAATGGTCAACAGTGAGCACATCATATTTGCCACACACACACATCATATTTGCCACACACACCTCATGATTACTGGAAGAGTACTTGCAATGTGCTCTGTTTGAGCTAGGCATTACACTTATTCAAGCATGTGTGAGGCTGTGGCTTGTAAACATTTCACACCAGCACGTTATGGCTATTGTGGTAATAAGGTTAATGTCCAGACAGCACACAGCATGCATGGCTTGCAATTGTTGACATGGGGTATATGTAGGAGCTGTGGGTCACACATGGCTGTACATGTCCTGGACATATCACCTGTAACTACTCAGGAACATACAGAGCATAGCTGTATTTCCCTGAGTCTGTCAATACAGGCCATGTGTGTAGGTCCTATGATCCTGTTATTTGGGTATGTTTGTAGGCATTACATTTGGTGGACATGTCTAATGACATACGTGCCACATGGGTTATTATATGATATAATAGGTGTCATGGGTGACCAGTAGAGAGGGAATATTACCTCTGTCAACATAGATATCAAACCTTAGGTACTGTTAGCATTCAGCAGCCATGGACCTATCTTCCATGTGCATGTGTGTAATGAATGTGGCCACCTCTATGTACAAAGGACAATAACAGCTATTGTATTTTCATTTATGTTGTACGAGTGTGGGATGTACATATCCAGGGCAGGTACATCTAGGTCATATTCGACCATGAAGGTGTTGTTTACTGGTGTACAGCAGCAGTCAACTGTGTTAATGCTGATAACATCCGAGGGACCCAGGTATGTGTTCAACTGACCTGGTTACAAACAGTGGTATTATTGCATTGCATAACTCATTATGCAACTGTGTCAGTATTTGGGTACTTTGCACAGTTGATGTAGGGCTAAGTACAGTCCACCAGTCGAAGGTTATTTGGTGTTTTACAAGACTATTCCATACCACATTTATGGATGTGTGTTGGTAGTCTGAGGACATGGTGGTGGATGTATATGAGGATACAACCTAGAATGCAGCTTTTGCCACTGTCACCTGCACCTGACTCATCTGTGATGCATTATGTTGGAGTAGTGGTCTTTACTTGTGAGTAGCCTTTATGAATATGTGGACACCACCACCTGGAGTGGTCTGTACCAGTGTTATGGCCCACATGTATGGATCTGAGTTATATGGTGGTAGTGCTATTGTGCACTACTGAGCCTTCAGGCAGGTGTTCCTCACTGCACAGATGTCAGTATTCCCCATTGTAGGTTCTACATTGAGCAAATGGGTTATGACAGCCACACATCTAGCACTGGTTAGCATAAGCATCCAATGCAATTGTCTTGTAGGTGTCAGGGTGTTAGTTCTGTGTTTAGTACATTTGCCTTGGAATGGCACTATATGGGTAAATGTGACCTAGGTATTATCCACACTCCCTTGAATCATGGATGCATGTGATCTGTGACAAAAGCTCATCTTCTTTCAGTCATGTCATCCTGGAATGACAGACACTGGACAACCTCATAATTACAGCAGGACATTGGCTCATTGTTTTGGTCAAGCGGTTGCCACTCGTACCATGACATCACTGTGAGTGGCAGTATTGTGCTTTGTATCAAAAACTACATCTAAGGTGATGGACAGCAGCAGACATTGTGTAGATGACCAATGTCAGATGTACTTAGTGGAGTAGTCCTGCTAATAATGACAACTACTAACACAGACGGGAGAGGTCATCTTGGCACCTATACCTCAGTACCATTAGACAATGGGGCTCACATATTATGCTTGCACATGCCACTGTTCCAAGTATAATGCCACTGTCCACAACCTGATATCAATGTATGCCTTTCAGGGCAGCAATGTGTGTGACACATGCTGTACTTTGCATCCACCTGGGTGTCCCACATGCACGATTGTGTATACTTCACATATATATGGCAGTACTTGATGTACATGCATGCATGTGTGTCACACAACACAGATGCAGATATATAATTTACAGGCCACATACAGGTATCTGGTAGTAAACCTGTATGATGTGCATATATATACTGACAGTTAAGATGTACATAACTGTAAACCTGTGTGTTTACAATAGGAGTCCATTACAACATGTTCTGTACATCTAAGTGTATGAGCATGCACACTGTGGCCTTCTGTGGTTAGAATCAGAGTGCATCCCAAACAGCCATGTGCTACTAAGTGTATGAGCATACCCACTGCCACCTTGTGTAATTTGTTAGTGCATCCAAACAAGCCCTTTTTTTCTAAGTGCATGAGCATGCCCAATATAACCTTGTGTAGTTGTAGTCAGAATGCATCCCAAACGGCCCTGTGCTACTAAGTGTATGAGCATGCCCACTGTCACCTTGTATAATTGGAGTCAATGCATCCAAACAAGTCATGTGATTCTATGTGTATGAGCATGACCACTGTAACCCTGTATAGTGATAGTAGTTGTCCATTCCACAGATGGGCATACTCCAGTTCAGGGCTTGTGCTACAACTGTACCTCTCAGGCCTACCTATGTCTTACCTGCAGATGTGTCTTGTTTGTGCATAAAGGTTTTAATTGACTCCTACTTTAAACACACAGGTTTACAGCTATGTACATCTTAACTGTCAGTATCCCTGTTGATGCCCTCAATCTTAGAAGGGCATTCTGACTGTCTTGAAATATATAATATTTGTGGCTCATCTCATAACTGCATAATACTGTAATAGTGACCTGTAGATAGGCAGGAGTTCTGATCCTATCACTGGCAATTGTGTGTGTTTGTGTCAGCAAATGTCTGAGTGTGTGTGTCAGCAAATGGCTGAGTGTGGTTGTGTGTGTGTATTTGTGTCTGCATCCTGTCATGACAGTGGGTTTTACTGCTTTCCAAAGAGAAACCACCTTTTGCACTGGCCTTTATCCTTGTCATCTGCTAAACCACCATTTTCCCCCCTCCGCACTGCAAGTAATCAGCCCTGTGATGTCACCCAGCTCAGAAGCAGAATCAGATTGTGTAAATGTATGGGTTCTGTGGCACATACCCCAACTGCATACCACTCTACTAGTTACCTTTACATAGGCAAGACTTGTAAGCACAATACTGGCAAGTGTGTGTGTGTTTGTGTGTGTGTGTGACTACCCTGTAGCCAGGCATACACATGTGTTATGTCTTTTAACATGTTGCACACCATGGTAGTCATCTGTGGTGAATGGAGTCTACAAATTATTACATAGTTAGGAATAAAAAGGAATAGATAGTCAAGAATGACTACTGTTGGGTATGTTATTTTCCTGTGCCACTGTCGAGCAGTGACACAGAAGTGGTCCCGGGGTGTATTTCCATACCCATCATTCCCCCACCCAAACTCCACAATCCCTGGGGTATATTTCTTCATCCATCATTCCCCACCCCAAACTCCACATACACAACAACCAACCCTTCTCTGGTGAACTGATTAAGATTTAAATGTTATAATACAAGAGTTGCCTCTGTTTTGTCTACACATCAAGTCCTTTGGAACTCTTCTGTGTCACAAAGGGTGTTCAGACATGTTTATATATATGGCTATAGCTGTGTCTGTGTATATGCATATATCTATCTATATATATATATATATATATATATATATATATATATATATATATATATGTGTGTGTGTGTGTGTGTGTGTGTGTACACATCCCATAAGTGCATATGTATTTAGTATTTAGTTATAACAGTTGTAGATATGTAGACTTGTCTATGTTGTTTAACAGAGTACAGTACATTCAAGGGTACTGTACATATGTACACAAAATGACTGTCCCATTTCTTTTCAGTACTATCGAATACCTGTAGTAAAATGTGTATTATAAAAAACATGAAACGTGTACAACTCAGATGGCTTAGTGGCAAGTCCAGTGATTTTGGTGTGCATGGTCCAGGGTGCAAGACCTGCAAGGGTTGTTGATAATGTCATTCAGGACTGAATAAGACACTTGAAAGCAGGTGTACATGTGTTTTCACAACAGTAAGCAGTGGGTACACACAGTTAAAAGACATACAATTCGCAGTACACTTGAAATGCCCTTCTTTGGCAATCCTGCTGATGTCACCCATCTAGAAATACTCCTCTGGGAGTGCTGTAACCCAGTCATCTCTGTAGTGTGTCCTGTAACTGTGTAATGTTATAGTGTGATAAACTAGTTTGGTAGGTGTTCTAATCCCAGACTTATCACGTGTGTGTCTCTATCTGCCTGAGAAAGAAACAATGCTTTTTAGAGTATGCGCACTCCTTACAATTCATATACTCAACTCTGGCAAGGATGCTGATGTCACCCACCTAGAAATACCCCTCTGGGACTGCTGTAACCCAGCAATCTCTGTAGTGTGTCGGGTAACTGCATACTGCTAGACTGTGATTTAGAACTGTGGTAGGGTTCCATCCACAACCATGGCAGTTATGTATGTTTTGTGTGTTTCAATGTCTGTGTAGGGAGCAATGCATTATAGCCTACTCACTCGCAGGACATTTACAATGCCCTACCTTGGTAATCCTGCTGATGTCATTCCTTGTCAAATACACCTCTGGGGAAGGCATTCTGTAGTAATCCTCGGGGTGCGTCCTATAACATCTCCATGCAGCAGTGCGATATAGATCTTGGTCATGGGTTCAATACCCACACATGTGTGTTTCAGTGTCTGTTGTGTGAGCAATGCATTTTGGGCTACTCACTTGTAAGAAATTTGAAATGCCCTACTTTGGTAAACCTGCTGATGTCATTCCTTGTGAAATACACCTTTGGGGGTGGGGTAGCCCAGTAATCTCCGTACCACGTGCTATAATTGCGTAATGTGGTGTGATAAACTAGTTAGGTAGGAGTTCAATTCCAAGACATGGCAGGTGTGTGCATGTGTTTGTCAGTCAGAGCCTGTGTGGAGGTGGTTGTGAGTGTCTAAGTACTGGACATGTCAAGGAGCGGGTTTTGTAGTTTTCCTATATGGTGACCATATTATATGTCACAATGTCCACCTCGCGAGGATTACAGATTGCAATCAGCCAAGAGACTAGGTTGGCAAGCCATACCCCTGCAGCTGGCAAAAGGCCTGGTGAACAAAGTAACCAACCCTACTATTACCCAGAATATGGTCTGAACCTATGTGTCATACACAAACACACTTGCATAGAAAATCCCGCTATGTTGCTAGTATCCTGCACATTGTTGACATATAGTAAGCATGGTGTGATTGCAGTGGGCTGCAGAGGGCATGGCACTCTGTCCACCAGTACAATAGGCACATAATTATGGACAATACGCCTGCACTATGTTCCCCACTGGATGCCTGCAACATATGAGGTGCCATCAAATGTGATCCACAAAGGACATACAATGCCTTACACACATACCCTGTATGGACAGATGCCACTGACACCAGGACATACCTGTATCATGCTATCAATGCAGGTGCAAGGTCAACTTGCTGTCTATTAGCAAGTCCTGCCACACCAGGCTAGGATTGGCACATCTGATGATAACAGACTGTGGCCATAACATGTGCCAGGCAAACCAGGTACACTTAAACATGTCACTGTACATTAATGTGGGACATGCACATCCCAGGCAATGTCCATGTCAAGTACTATCACACAGACATGGCATGCATTGCAAAGCAATGGTCACACATAAAAGTAACCAGGATGACAGGACGGTTAATACAATATCCATCTGTGTGGGACATTGCAGACACTACACCCCTGAACCACACTGCAGACCATTGTTAGGTGGCCTGATACCAAGGATTACCCCTCACCCAGCCTTGTACAGCCATCTTGCACAGCCAACCACTACACACCCATGAAGCAATGCACACATGCATGTCAGTACTGGCACCTTGTGTCTGCATGTGGGGTACGATGTTCCCAACCACAGTCACACCTAATATAACTCCCACTGGCATACTGACTGAAGTCAGACATGTTCACATGCCTTAGCCCATAGAACCTCAGGATAACCCCTGTGGTACATGTAATACCCATGCATTACTATAGTGTGGCAAACTAAGTAGTTAGGAAGTGTATTTGTGAGGCTGTCAAAGTATGCCAATATGTCTGAGTCCCTTAGAGAGTGTGGTTGTGTTGACAATGACATCTGTTCATGTGGACAGTCATGTGTGCTACACCTAATGTATGTCTACTATATCTCTGTTGCAGATGTCGCTCACCAGCACACATATATGTTCTTACAGCACACCAACATGTCAGCTATGTGGCACATGGAGTAACTGCATGCACTTGTAATAGTAATGGCTAGTCAGTCAGGGATCTGAACCCCTGTACTGGTGTGTGACAGAAGATGCTTAGGTTTTAGTCTCCCAGCCCTTCTCTGATGTACTTTGCCTCTGTCTATCCCTCCCACACACTCTCTGGTGGGTGTGGAGATGCACACTGCTCAGCAGCAACTTGTGTTTTGTAAGTGATGGTCATGATCAGGTGATGGCCTCTGCACCTATTGCGGTCCTCTTCTAGCTGATTGCATGTGGAACAGCTGTGGTGACATTCCCATAGCCAATTGCATGGAAACACAGTACAATATCTAGGAACATCATGTTGGTGTTTGCCCATGGCAGTTGCTGTGAGTGGAACCTGGATCTGGTGTTTGGTAAACAGCATCACAGATGAAATCTGGATATTCCTCAAACAACATACACAGTGGAAAATAGCCTAAAGACAGGAGGGTGATGTGCTAGAAATGACTACAGCATGTAAGTGTAGCTATGCTTCATTCAGACTATTGCCCATTTAACAGGTTGTGTGTGGTAATGGCTAGTCTGCATGTTTTAATAACTGACAAGAAACCCCCATCTGTAGGGTCATCTGTGAACTGGTCAGTGTGTGGAACCATTTATTTCTTGTGTTACTCACAGAACACACATCTGTGAACTGCAGAAGCATAGTGTGAGGATTGCAGTCAGTACATGGTGACAGTGATGAGAGGTACTGCCATTGCATCCCTGATTGGGCATACGTCACATGAAACAGTGGTATGACAGTCACTGTCTGAGGTTATCACAGTGACATGCCAATAATGGGCCACTGTTCATAGCTGCAGTCACAAGTCATCTACACTTTGGGCAGATGTCATGCAGTATATATGCATGTGTTGTGCTCCCTCTGCAAATGTATAGCATTTGTTGTCTTGGGTTGATGGTAATATCTATGCATGCTGTTATAAGTAATCCTGAATGCTGTTGACTATTACTAAGCCTTATCTGTGTTAAAACTGCAACACCATAGGCTGTATGGGATTGGAGGTCCCTGCGGAACAACCTGTCCCACTTCAGCAGGCCATGGCACCGGGCACCAGCACGTCTGGAGCCCAGCCTTGGACCTCCACCTCTGTTGGCTCTGCGACACCTTCTGGTGGAACAGCCACTGAGGAAGGGTCTTGCCCCCCCTGGGAGCAGGTCTAGACAGGAACCTGTCAGCTGTAGTACAGTCCAGGCCATGGTGCGTAGGGGGCTCAAAAATGAGTTTCAAGGCCAGTTATGCCAGCTCGAGGGCAGAGTGGCACATTTAGAGGATGAGCCTGCCCCTCCTAGACAGCCCCCCCCCAGCGCAGCCATCTTTGCAGCTGTGAAGGTGCAGTGGTGGCTGCTCATGGGTGGGGACCTCAGTCCCACTGTTTCCATTTGGAAGCTCATGGGCTTGACTGCCAAACACCCCTCCCCGTCCAAGGTGTATCCCCCACACATGTGTCATATACTGCCCCTGTATGCTGTCTTGTCTGTCTTCTCTGTCATCCTACCCAACCTATCCTCCATGAGCATACCTACTCTACTTTCCCAACATCTGACTCTCACCTTACAAAAATGGAAACAAAAGGCCAATCTGTTCCCAGAACTACTTTTGCCCCATACAAAGCTGCCCATTTCACACACATGTCCACTGGACACATGTAACCTTTTTAATTTGCATCACAACATACTACTGTTGTCCTCACTCTTCTCTCAGGCACACAATCCTGGTATGCACATGACTCCTAAAGATTCCAGTACACGTGATGCAGGCAACTCCATTGTACATACAACACTACCGGTCCCTCTATGGTTACCCCAGTTAACTTTTTAATGATGGTGATGTTGCACACAGCACCTTGAAAGAGTACTGTTCTCACATAATGATGGGACAGAAATTGTTTTGTTAATGTAAATAAAATGCTCGAAGTAATGTATTTGGGCAATGTACAAATATTTGCGTGTATTAATGACACGTCTGTCTTAGGGAGTCTTGATATTACATAGGACAACACCACTACATAATACAGGAGTTGCTGGTGTTTCCCTTTTCATTCTTTTTTAATGCTTTGTTGTCACATGGTATGTTCTTGATATATCTCTATATATCTATATCTATGTATGTACATATATCTGGACATAAACGCACACACACATACATCTACATAATGAAATACATTTCCTATACTGTTGAATGACTGTGCTGGATATGTTTGTGATAACATCTGATGTCTGCATATCTGCCATGGCTTAGTGATAAATCACATTGGCTGTGGTGTGCAGGATCCTGGTTTCGAGCCTTGCACAGGCCGTTTATTTTGTTGCTGGGCAGAACAAGGGCCATTGGATACGGAGTGATTAAGGCACTTTTAAGCAGTTTTGAGCAGGTGTGTGCGGCTTTGCGCGACAGTAAGCAGTGGTTACTTTTATTTACAGTTCCTTATACTCAGTTACCTTCTTGATTGCTTAACCTGTGTAGGCAGTGCTTACCCCCACGCAAACAGGCTGAAACCCACTAACAGCTGCTTAAAAGTGCTTACTCTGGTTTACCCCTGCGCTAATTTCTTTAAAAGAAAAGAAAAAAGGGGTGATAGGAAAGTGGTGAAAAAGGGGCACAAAGAGGGAAAGACAACAGGCAAGGTAGCTAGGGATGTGCAGGAAGGTCCATAGCTGTCCATTCCTTCTACAGCAACAGCTGTACATATGCAGTAAATTTGGTGGTACATTTGGACTCTCACAACCCTGAGAGAGGGGTGAGAACAACAATAGTATGTTGTGATGCCAATTAGAAATATTTACATGTGTCCAGTGGACACATGTGCGAAATGGACAGCTATGTATGGGGCGTGCTTTTTTTGTGGGAACAGATTGCCCTTTTTTCTTTTATGTTTAGGTGAGAGTGGGATGTTGAGGAAGGAAAGTATGTATGATCAGGGATGATAGGTTGGGTAGGATGACAAACAAGACAAACAAAACATGTACAGGGGCGGTATATGACACGTGGGGGGGAAACACCTTGGACGGAGAGGAGTGTTTGGAAGTCACAAGTCCATGAGCCCAAAACTGGATACAGTGGGACTGAGGTCCCCACCCATGGGCAATCACCCACCCATGGGCTGTCTAGGAGGGGCAGGCTCACCCTCTAGTTGCACCACTCAGCCCTCAAACTGGCATAGGCGGTCCCAAATCTCCCTGTCGAACTCCCTACGCACCACGGCCTGGACCGTACCACGGGTGATAGATTCCTGTCTGCTCCCGGGGGGGGGCAAGCCCCATCCCCTGCGGCAGTTCCACCCGAAGGTGATGCAGGGCCAACAGATGAGGAGGTCCCAGGCTGGGCCCCAGATGTGCTGGTGCCCGGTGCCATGGCCAGCTGAGGTGGGACAGGTGGGGTCCGCTGGGACCGGCCTTGCCATACGAGCTATGTTGTAGCATATTTAAGTCAGATATGGGTTAGTAATAGTCAACAGCATTCATGATTAGTTATAACAGCATGCATAGGTATTCCCATTACCCAGGGCACCAGATTTAAAATAGTTGCAGAGTAGGCAGAACACATGCATATAATGGTAAACAGTGACCATTAGAACAACATGCAGGTTTCATTGATGGCAACAGGACACCAACATGGGAGTATTTTAACATGGCACATGCATAGAAACAGATGTGAATATGTATAAACCAATAGGACATATGTCCCAACAAAGGTTAGGAGTGTAGACATACCAAATGAGCTGTGTAAATTGGTTATTTTTGCACATATGGTAGGGGTGAGAGAGAGAGAGTTCAATTAACAACTAATAAATCCTTGTAGTTTTCACAACATTCCTACTCACTGCAGTGGTCTGTCCCTTACATGTATTATTACACTACCCAATGGCGTTATATTGTACAATGGTATGTTTGTAGATTAGTATGTATGGGACCTGTGTCTCACGTACAGGTTTGACAAGATGCAGTTGTTAATGCAACATGTTTTGAGACTGCTGCCATACACTTTGGGTCAGATGATGGGATGACAGGTATGTTTGCATGTACATTCTCTGACTATGTACAAGTCTGACTATCAGTTATATGTCATTAACAGCTGCCTACATTTCTTGGATCATCACACTAATTTGTCAGGGGAACAGGGCAAAAGGCAGATGATGTGGCCATTTATCAGGACATACTGGGCAGACTGGAACAGTTGAGGGGTATGAATATGCATATCACTTTCTACTTGAGCATTCTAGCAAAATCTGTACAGTTGTTAAGTGTATATATGCATATAGCTTTCTCTCTGAACATTCTAACAAACTGTGTGCAGTTGTGTGGAATGATTATGCATACAACTTACTGGTGCTCTTGGGATCCAAAGCCCTTCTGTGTGTGACAAAAGCATTACAGTTAAGATCACTGTACACTATGCTATCAGGCAATTGTTGTGAGGCTTTGCAATGTATTTAGACTAATATAACTGACCTGTTTGCACTTCCAACATTGTTATACAGCACTTCATACACATTTTATCTGCATAACACAGTGTGGGTAACATTACTTACTACAACAGTACTATTTAATAACTGCAACAGTACAACAACATATGACTGCAGAGTAAACAGAAGCAATGCAGGGGTTACACCTTTATTCGCAGCATATTACACAGTTCTGCATACTGGTACAGCACTATCTGAGGCTCTTACATTTATTTGTTATGACAGTACATGCAGGCTGTTTTACTAACCTGCCTCACAACACATCCGTTGCAGCCTAGCATCATGGGCTTGCTGGTTTGCAGCACGCTCATCTGCAGCTGTCAGAGAAGTACAGTGATATTTAGCCATACCTATCCATAGTATATACAAGCTAGGCACTTATTAACTACGTAGTGGAAGGAGTACTTACTCAGTTCTGGGGCATTCTGCATTTGCCTTGCTTCCTGGATACACTGTTCCAGGACATCCCCCCTCCACCACTTCAGGTCTGCATGGTGGTACATGACCTGCTCACCAGTCCGGGGGATACCTGTGGCACTAGTGAGGTCACGGGTGAGAATGTCCCAGGCCTCCATTTTGTACTGCGATCCCTGGTACTGGCCATGAAGTAGTCTCCTGTCATGGTGCTTTACCAGGAGCCATACCATGAATTTGGACTCCTGGATGCCCCAGCACTGTGCTCTAAAGTGAGTGCCTTCTCCCACTCCAGCCATTCTGCCTGCAGGGGGATGCTACAGCCAGTTATGAGCCATATTCCTGCCTCTTTGGTTTAAGTAGGCCGGATTCCCGCACTTTTCCATTTTCCATAAGTGGCTGGTTTGGAAAAGGCTAAGCTATGTCTTATTCATTACAGGTGATATATGTGTCTGGTATCCGTGATTCATGTGTACATACACTGTATGGGGTCCTGGGAACTTTATAACTTTATTACAGTGACACCTCAACTCTATGTTTACTGCAGTACTCCAATTCACATATTTATGGTCTGTGACGGGTTATAGAACATTACACTGTACATAGATTCAGTTCACGTTTGATTAGATTTTCCTGTGGTGAGGATTTGTTTGCTGATACCTCCTTTATATGTATTGCTATCATGGCATAGTGGCTAACTGCTGTGACTGTGATGTACAGGGTGCTGAGTTTTAGCCTTGCAGAGGCTGTTTATTTTGTTGCTGGCCAGAACACGAGCTGTTGGGTACAGAGTGATTAAGGCACTTTAAAGCAGTTGTGAGCAGGTGTGCATGGGTTTGCATTGAGCTAAGCAATGCTAACCTCCGTTGCAGTTTCTTACACTCAGTTAGCCTCTACATTGCTTCACCAGTGTGATACTCGCATACCAGCAGCCAAACAGGCTTACACCCGCTTGCTCCCACACTTGCAAATGCACTGCATTTGGTGTTTGCATCAGACACTCACACCCCTGTGTGGGAGTGAGGACTACAATAATACCTTGTGATGCCTATTACATCGGCTTACATTCCTACAGTGGGTTGTTGCGACCATGTGTTCTTAGGTGTTGTGTAGTGGGTTATGCAACAACAGATATGGTTATACCGTACTTAGCCATAAAAACTGGAATGTGCTGCGGTGGGACCCATTTCGGGAATGGCTGCCCATTAGGCGTAAGCATGCCGGTCGACTGTACAGAATCCACGGCCTGTCCAGAGTTTACTTCATACTATTGGTGTGTTCCTCTTACAATCTGCACCTGTCTGGCAAATACCTGGGAACTCACACTATTAAATACAGACAAGTAATTGGGTTTAGGATCCCACATCCTTCTGCCGAGTCATGCTAATGCATAACCTATTATTCTATCAGCTTTCTAAGGTTGTAAGTGGAATTTGTGCTTTCTGTCCCTATTTGTCCCCCAACAGTTTATGTTCTGTCCAGTGGTTTTGCTCTTAGGGGTTGAGAGGTATGGACATAAGCTCTGCCAATTTCGGAATATTACTTACATCCCTGGGGCTGACTTAATAAACCTGCGCCAGCCAACACCTGCATGTCTAGGCCCATAATTCTCCCACCTTCCCCTCCTCTACAGCACTCATCTTTACTGTGGGTGCAGGTGGGGTATAAACACACCACTACACACTGCCCACTCTCCACGTGTCAGGACCCATGTCATATGTTGTGTCAACCCATGGGTCATCAGGCTTGCACAACCTACTAGTCCGTGTATGTATACAGCTTGGTTGGATGAATCATTACAGGGATTGACGCCGATGATCATTAATTTTTGGGGTGTCCCACAAGGGACATTGATGTCTTTGTTTCAAGATTAGACCTGGCAGGTCTCTCCCACTGGTAGTATCCTGCCTGTGGTCTGGGAAGCAATGGTGTGTTTACTTGTATCGTGTGTTTGTATGTTTCACCTGTCTAGGTGGGGGTGGTTGATGCTACGTGTTACACGTTTGTTGATTGGACCCCTCACCCCCATTTGCATGGCCTGTGAACATATGTAATTTGTAACTGCTGTATCATATCCTAGCTATTTACATGTGTATATTTACACACACACACACACACACACACACACACACACACACACACACACACATATATATATATATATATATATATATATATATATATATACATTACTATATACAGATACATCTGTATATGTATGCATACATGTATATATTTATATATTGCTGTCTATGTATATCTAACAATATACAGGTGTATGGGTGTCTGCATATGTATATATCTATATGTGGGTATGTATATGTATTCTGTCTCTGTATGTATACATTTGTACTACAGAGAGGGAGAGGTATATCTCCATGTAGCTATGGGTAGATATACACACACATTCCTCTACATATATATATCTACATCTTGTTATTCCGTTCTTTGCCATGTAGATTAGACTTTGCTGCAGTCGGACTCGTAGCTAGTGTGGCTGCTCGTTGGGTGACACCTCTGCCCAATGAACACTTTTTCTCACATCCCTGGGGCTGTCCGTATAGACCCACATCAGCCAACACCTGCACACCTAGACCCATAACTAGCTACCCATAGTTCCCCCACCCATACCTCCTCTACAGCACCCATGCTTCCTCTGGGTGCAGGTCGGGTCTGAACACACCACTACACGCTGCCCACTTTCCACTTCACGGGAACCATGTCGTATGTTGTCTCGACCCATGGGTCATCAGGCTTTCCCACCCTTGTATTCCGGGTATGTACCCACCCCAGCCAGAATGGTCGTCGTATCACCTTCCTTTGGTTATATGTCAACTTTTGGGGCGTCCCACAAGGGACGCTTCTGTCTGTGTTCCAAGATTAGATTTCACGGGTGCACTCTGCATCCCCCGGTTCTATCCTGCCTGTGGTCTGCGGAGCAGTGGACTATTTACATTGTTTGTGGGTTTGTGTTCATCTTTCCTTTGTATGGCTGAGGTGGGGGAGGTCATGCTACATGTTACATGCTTCTTCATTGGCATAGCCTGTGAACATATGTCATTCTTGTGTGCTGCTTCCTATCATAGCTGTATATCTGTGTATATCTGCACACACACACACACACACACACACACACACATATATATATATATATATATATATATATATATATATATATATATATATATATATATATATATATATATATATATGTCTGTAACCTCCGGTTACAGTTTCTTACACTCAGTTAGCTTCTACTTTTCTTCATCTGTGTAGACAATGCATACCCCTGCACAAGCGCACTTAAACATGCTTACTGGTGCTTATATATGCTTACTACTGCTTATTTATGCTTAAACCACTACACTATTGCTGTACTGCTTCATTTGCATATATACCCATATACCCATGGATCCTAGTTCCCCATACACACACCCCAACAATTCACTGACACAGCAGTCATCCACTCTCCAGTTGGATACACAGTGTATCCACACCACTACACATTGGCCATTCCATACTCCTGTAGACCCATCCCATGGGTTGACTCACTCCACGTATCCTCAGACATCCAAAACTTTTAGTCCACAAACATTGGTGAAATGAGTGACCAATAGGACACTATTCACAATTTTTGGGTTGTCTCACCTGGGACACATGTCTTTATTTCAGGATTAGACTCTATACTTCATTACATCATTACTCCCGTTAACAAGACACTACAATAAATTAATAACTATGACTATGTGGTAACGCACACGTTACACATGAGAGCTAATAATGTACGTGTTCGGCAAAATGATATTACAAATAGGACCGGTTTAGTGATTGGCATTGCCGTAGCAGGCAGATCACAGGAATGATTCCACTATTTCATAGTGAGAAAGTCCTCACAATTTATTTTTTAATAACAGCACTGACTTCAGAGAAAGTACACACTTCTGCATTTTTGCAGATTCATCCCTTCCCTATTACGCACAACCTATGATTCTATCTACTGTCGAGGTTTGTAGGGGCACTTTCATGTTATTTATGTCTGCAAAAGGAATGCATGTGTTACAGGGAATGTACTTCTGCATATACATGTATGCATGTGTGTATGCATATATACTTATAACGAACTCGCTGACCTCAGCAAGGTGGTCCAATTAGAACAAGGCCTTCCAACCTGACAAACCTGGATCCATAATTTCATACGCATGGTTCCTCCAGCCCACCTGAGTTCGACATACATGCAAACCATCCATTCTCCGGTTGCTATCACAGCCATGACAAACCTCCACACATTGCCCTCTCCCCAGCGTTAGGGACCCTACACGTATGTTGTCCCAACCCATGTATCATCAGGCTGTCCCACCATTTGGTCCTTGAACATACCTGCCCTTGTTTGTGTAATGGTAGGAAGTCCACACTGCCTAGCAACTTTTGGGTTGTCCCACCAGAGACTACCCTGTGATTGTTTGTAAAGTAGACTTAGCAGATCGACAGTGTTGCTCCCACTGGTAGTGTCCTGTCTGTGGTGTGAGTAGCAGTGATTTGCTCACCCCTGCCCATCTTGATATGACATAAGCTGACAGCACTAAATAATACTGGGGTTGCTGTTGAATTCCTTCTCATTCTTTTTGTATGCTTTACTGTTACGACATTCATTCTTCATATATATATATATATATATATATATATATATATATATATATGTATGTATGTATTATATTATTATAATGTATTACATTATATATCTGTATATACACATGCACATACATCTACATAACTATATACATTTCCTATGCTGTTGCATGACTGTGCTGGACGATATGTTTGTGATAACATCAGATTTATGTATAACTGCCATGGCTTAGTGGTAAATCACATTGGCTGTGGTGTTCAGGGTCCTGGGTTTGATCTTTGCAGAGGCCATTTATTTTGTTGCTGCCAGAACAAGGGCCATTGGCTGCAGAGTGATTAAAGCACTTTTAAGCAGTTGTGAGCGGGTGTGTGCATATTTGCGCAATGGTAAGCTGTGCTATCTTCCAATTACAGTTTGTTAAAATCGGTTAGCTTCTACTTTGCTTAATGTGTGTAGGCACTGCTTACACCCACGCAAACGCACTTAGACTTGCTTACTGGTACTTATATATGTTTACTACTGCTTATTTGTGTTTACACCTGCTTACTAGTGCCTTATTCATTATGACACTACCACTTTGATTGAATGACATTAGTTAAACATTTCATGCAGTACTCCAGTTTATGTTTACATGTTATTATGTAGGTTATACAGCAAAAGGATGTATAAATAAGTTCATATACACAGTCCACATGGAAAATGATATGTGCTATAGTGGGACTAGAACTGTGCATGACTGTTCCTTAGGGAGATGCTTTAACCACTACACTACTGACGTCAACATTGATTCTGCATGTTACTTTCTATTTGGATTATTTTGATGTGTAAGCTATGCTAAGCAGAGGCCAACGACGCGCAAACACGCTGCACTCTGCATACACTTTCAGTAATGAAGTAATACAAATGTAAAATAGGGGCACGGTGAATCTAATTGTGATAGTTCTAGGGACTGGGTTCAACATTCCGCCACGTGCTTGTGTGTTTACTACTTTCATTTTATTTCAGTGTTCGTGGACACTCTTGTATGCTTAGCATAAATTTCAGTATCTATGGACACTGAATTAATTGCTTACTATTAGAGGCAGGCTCTAATAGTAAGCATTGTAGGTTGTGCAACTGTGAGAGCATGTTTAAACCTCTGTAGAGCACTTAAACTCTGCACTCTCACATGTTTCCTGTGCACGTTGAGGGTGCGTCAGCGCGCCCTCATAAATATTCATATGGTGCTACTGCACCATCTGTAAGGGGGATGCTCGGCGCAAGGCTAAAACCATCCTTGCACCGAGCTTCATGAATCCCGGTGATAGAGTAGCACTGTTAACTTACAAAAGTTCAGAAATGAAAGTAAAGTCCCACCTATAATTCCAGGCTAGACAGTTTGCCACTTCAGTCTACCTATAGTAGGACCAGCAAAGTTATCCAGACTAAAGTGTATTCACCACAGACAATATTTATGGATCAAAAGCATCATTTGGCATTGATAGGCTATACAAATCACTTCATTCTTGTCATATAAAAACTCTGAGATTTCTGCAGCACTTGAAACTGAAATTGTAAAATCATGTTCCTTTTTAGAAGATACTGTCAGGAATTAAAAGATTCTGACAAAAATAATTGTTGATATAGCTGCAGATGTAATGTTATCAGCCCCCATATTTCACTCTGCCTACTATATATTTGATCTCAATCACCATTTTCTTTGATTTACGAATGAAATTGAAAACTGCATATATAATATTATTTATACCCCTAATGCTATGCCTTAGATTTGCAGTACACCTTTTGCCAAGTCAAAGTTTAATCTAATCTTTGTATAATTTTAGCTCAGTTATGAGTGCTATAAATAAATTTAATGAGCTTATATTCTTCTCTTGAGTTATGTCTCAAGATGTCTCTTGAGTAGTCTAAATATGACCTATCAGGGCAACTGGAGTAACTTTTTAAATATAGTTTTAAAACATATTTTGTGCCATGACAATATAGGAGTGCAATGGCCATCCCTCTTCATAAGGGTGGACTATCTACAGATCACAGAAACTACAGACACAATAGCCTTATTAGACCTAAAGCCATGGAAAGAATAATCATGGAAGTGATCAACAAAGACATGGGAGACCTTCAGATACTGGATCCATCCAAGTTTGGCTTTGTCACAGGAAGGTCATGCATACTGAACTTGGTGGACTTCTTTGAGAAGGCTACCAAGGCAATGGATGGTAGTAAAACAGTGCATACTGCCTACCTTGATCTAGCTAAGGCATTAGACACAATATCCCACTCAGGCATTGTTAACAAACGTATGGAATTAGGCATAAACCCCTATATAACACACTGGATAGCCAGCTGGCTCATAGATGGGACTCAGGAAGTTAGGATTGATGAGACTACCTCCTCAAAGAAGCCAGTCATCAGTGTAGTCCCTCAAGGCTCAGTGCTGGGCTGCTCCTCTTTGGCATCTACTTCCCAGATGTCAAGGCCAATGTCAAAGGCTTCTAGCTGACCAAGTCTACAGATGACTGTAAACTGGGAGCAGTCATATAATCACCCCAAGAGACTAGCATCTTACAAGAGGGTCTAATATAGACAAATGACTGGTGCCAAAGCCACAGCTAAAAATTAAATGCCAAGAAATGCATTATAGTACCTTTTTGGAAGTCGGTCACCATAAGAAACTATGTCATCGATAAAACATGCCTAATAGTTGACCCACTAGTCAAGGATCTGGGATCACATGTAGACAGTAACCTGGCTTTCAACCAACATGCATCCAAAGTAGTAAGGAAATCCTTCTATGTCGCTTAACTTATAAGTGCATGGCATCTAGGTCCGGAGACGTCATTGTACCACTATATCTGGCCCTCATCAGACCCGTCATTGAGTATAAATCCCTGTTTGGTATGTACCTGAACAAGCATATGCAGCAACTGGAGTGTTTACAAAAGTTCCTTATAAAAAGAATACAGGGCATAAACACAATGTCCTATGTGGATTGCCTCAAATCCCTATAGTCTCTTACAGACAAGTGAAAGGTGATCCCTGGTCCCTGCTCTGATGAGCCTTTTGCATATCCACAAAACAAACAGCATCAAAACTACTAGATCTAGAGACCTAAATTTTGCTTGCAATGTAAATAGGACATATTGGAAAGACAGATATGTATCTCAGATAATTCCATTTCACTGGAACAGGTTCCTCATCCACATGAAACAAAGTCCCTCCCTATCTCTATTTAAGCCTAACTTGGCTCATTGGATGGAAACCGAAAATTCAGCCCTGGTCTGGTTTCCATGCCTCTGGTCAACAGGGTCAATCAGTAAATCATGCCGTAATCAATAATCACCCCAAGTATAAATGTCTAAAACATATGACTTGTGAGATACATTTAGGTGCATGTCTAGGCTTTAAAGGCTCTAGTGGTCATTAGCCTAGTATCCACCTATGAGCCTATGATAATAATTGAAATGCAGAGCATATAGTTATGTAATATATTGTACCATGCATACCCTGCCTACAGTTTGTATGAAACTTGCACCTGCATTCTATTCATTTTTTATGTTTATTTTTGCAGTGATATATAAAAAATATTAAATGTAATTTTGTTCTGTATCTTCAAATGGATGCAAGTATGATTATAATACCAAAGGTATGTGTACTCTCTGTACCAAAATATCCTTATTTTAATGTGCATTTCACCTTTCCTTTATATTCTGCATATGTCTTTGCTGTGTTTTGTAGTATATTATATGCGTATGTACTGTGCTTTGCATTGTAAACCAAAATCTCAAGTTATAGTCTTTGGAAATATAGGATTGCCATGGAAGTTGGATTGGAAATTTTGCCCTATGAAACTTTAAGTAAGTAGAATACAGTCAAGCTATAAGAATACAAGAGAATGAGACATTGTATTTTTGCTGGCATGCTGACTTATGCAGGTAGTACATAACAAAAAGCACAAAAAGCTGTAATGAATTGTATTCATATAATTACAGGAGCATATTATGCAGAATGAGAGCTAAAACGACCATATGTCTTATGACTAAAATGTATTCCATAAATAATTGCAGATCAACAATAGTCAATGAACTGTGTATTTGTGTGTGTGTGTGTGTGTGTGTGTGTGTGTGTGTGTGTGTGTGTGTGTGTGTGTGTGTGTGTGTGTGTGTGTGCATCTATATGTCTATGTGACATTAGTCTGTGCTGACACATCTCCTGTTAACCTACTATCCAAAACTCAATCTTGCTTTATATCAGTAGAAAATTGGCTGTTAGAACGTAAACTGATCCTGAATCCAAACAAAACAAAATTACTACTATTCCATCCCATGCAAAAGACCACACCTCTATCCTTTTCTATCTACTCCAAAAATGGGACAATCATCTCCCCAGACCCCTATACCAATCTATTAGGAGTCTCCATAGATAACAAACTCAAATTTGATATTCATATCAATCAGACCATTAAGACCATTAACAAAAAACTCGGGTCACTATACAGGATCAAATCCTTTCTAACTCCTATAGCAAAAGTGACCCTGGCCCGCTCACATCTTCTCTCTACCCTCCTGTATGCCTCTCCTATGCTCACTAACCTCAACACATCTGAACTAAACAAACTAGCGCACTGCTGTAATCAGATTGCTAGATTTGCTACAGGAATGCCCTACAGAACACACCACTGTATTAACCTAAGAAACCTAGATTGGATTGAATACCCTAACCTTCTAAAACAGACCCAACTTATCGAAGCATTTAAAATCCTGAACCAACCTGACAAAACTCCAGCTCTGAAAAACTTAATCAAACCCTACAATAATCTCAGTAGTTTGAGTTCCTCCAACAAACTCCTAGTTCAAACAATCAAAGCCAACAATGTAGGGGGCGACTCACTCTTTACCAATACCATTGGTAAAATATGGAATTCCTTCCCTCCTAGCCTCTCCTGTATTTCCTCTTTATATCCTTTCAAAAAAAAATTACATCACCATCTAAGGTCAAATTGGCTCTGTCAGTGCTCTAATCCTGACTAATCCTTTCTCCAATTTGTATAGATCTTCTCCTTTATGCATCCCCTCTTTATTTACTTTCTCCCCTCTCCTCTTAACTAAAGAAGTTAAGTGCCCAATAGGAGAATTAGTATACTGGAATCTGTGTTAATATTTTGTAAACTCAATATTGTATAATACTTTTACACTTTAATGTATATGTTTAGTATAATTAACACTTTACTGTATCTCTTCTGTTGCATGAGTGAAATTATGTTTTTTTTTTTTGCTTTTTTTCTTTGTATGATCTTAATGTATTAATTACTGTCATTGTGGAGCTTTTCTCCCCAGGCCTCTGCTGAAAATGGACATGTAATCCAGACGGACTATCCCGGTCAACAAATGTAAAATAAATAAATAAAATAAAATAAAAAAATGTGAGAAAATGTGTGTGTGTCTATTTGTCAGTGGGAAGGAATGAAAGAATATGTGAGTTTGTGTTTGTGTGTGTGTATCTACATATATTTATTTATTTATTTATTTGACATTTGTTAATGGGGTTAGTCCATCTGAGCCAATGGCCCATTTTCAGTGGAGACCCAAGGAGAAAAGTTCTAGCAATACAAACATAAAAAGTTAACAATATACAAAACCCAAGAAAAGCAGTGCAGCAATACAACATAAGCAAAAATTACATATGCCAGTGATTCACAAACCTTATCGATTCTCGGCTCCCTTGCTGGATCCAGATTTTCCCAAGGCCCCACCCCCCCATTTGTTTAACGAGGCTGCCTGACTGGGCTAGGAGACCTGGGGAGAAAAGCTCAAAAGTACAATAAAAAGACATTTACCAAAAAAAAGTGCACATTCTGCTTAACACCATAACACTGATCTGCTATGGTTGAGAGGTAAGCAAACTTAATGGCAACCTTATTAACTATACGTTTATAAGAGCAATATTTTAAATCTGTCCCTATTATTTACCTCTGTCTAGCATACCTATCAACTGTATTGATTTTTGCAGAATGTCCAGATTTTTGCCTCATATTTTTTGTCTTTTTCGCATAAAATTGTTGTTTTCTGGCAAATCACTGGCAGATCATTGAGGTTGAACTCAGAAAATAATGACAGACAGTTGAGTTTCATACTTCATACCTTTCAGAAAATTCATGCTAATGCAAAACCTGCATTTCTATCAACTTTCTAAGGTTGTGAGAGCA
Organism: Protopterus annectens; assembly: GCF_019279795.1. NCBI lineage: Eukaryota > Metazoa > Chordata > Ceratodontiformes > Protopteridae > Protopterus > Protopterus annectens. Next base: position 927,131,192 of record NC_056725.1, on the reverse strand, counting down.
GTACTTAAAAGTGCCCCTATTTTGTGTCTTTGTACCCCCCTAGTTTTGGCTTTGTCCAGATTTTTTGGTCTAAGAGGGTGAGAGGTATGTGTCCAGTGGTATGGTCCAGACTTACACAGACCTCATTGCTGCTGCTGCCAGGGATCACTCTCACTCTTCACTCTCTCCCCCCATGACACACAAACAAACACACGCACACACACACACACACACACACACACACACACACACACACACACACACACACACAGTCTCTTTTGCATTCATGCACGCATTCACTCAAACACGTCGCTCTCACTCTTTTCCGATCTGTCACACAGTCAGAGTTACTTCCTCATTCATACCTGTATTCACTCACACATTGCTCTCACTCTTTCCTGATCAAACACATACACCGTCACTTCCTTATTCATACCTGTATTCATTCACACATCGCTTTCACTGTCTGTCACACTCACACGCCACACACTCACTTACGCATTCATTCATACATCGCTCTCACTCTCCCGATCTCACACCCACATGCCACACACCCACTTGCGCATTCATTCATACATCCCTCTCACTCTCCTGATCTCACAACCACATGCCACACACCCACTTGCGCATTCATTCATACATTCCTCTCACTCTTCTGATCTCACACACACACACATACAGTCACTTCCTCATTCATACCTGCATTCATTCACACATTGCTCTCACTCTCCCAATCTCACACATAAACACACACAGCCACTTCCTCATTCATACCTGCATTCATTCACACACACACACACACACATACAGACAGCCACTTCCTCATTCATACCTGCATTTACTCACACATTGCTCTCACTCTCCTGATCTCACACACACACACAGCCACTTCTTCATTCATTCCTGCATTCATTCACATATTGATCTCACTCTGCCAATCTCACACACAGCCACTTCTTCATTCATTCCTGCATTCACTCACACATCGCTCTCATGCTCCAGATCTCTCTCACACACACACAGACTTTTTTGCTTTCATGCACACATTCACTCACACATGCAGACAGACAAACACACACACACTCATACAGGTATTCATTTACCTGACAGCCTGGTTCCAAGTGCTCCACGGCCCAGTAGTGGTCCACGGCCTGGTGGTTGGGGGACCACTGCTATACATGATGCCAGTTCTGCTAAAAAGCTACAGTGTAGGCCTAGACTTAGTTCACAGCAAACTAATAAGCTTAACTGCAAAATAAACTGGCAACTGTTTGTGGTTTATTTTGCAGCTAAGCTTATTAGTTCTCAGCTCTCCAGGGTGCCACAGTGCACACTTTTTAGGAACCCCTGATAAATAAAACAAAATGAAGTAAACACAACTAGTATGTTTAAGTGTTTACAATAATGGCATATCTTACCCAAGTAGCATAATGTAGTATTGTCTAGTGTGCAAATTAGTCATTAAATTATTAGATGTAGACAGGCAGTGAAAAGAAAAAGAAAGGAAAATGCAGATTATGGCGGATTTAGGCAAGGAGAGGCTTTTGAGCTCAGAAAGTAGTGCCTGATTTCAGCTTTAAAGCAGCTGGAACTAGTGATGCTATGAATGTGATGTGGTAGCCTATTCTACTCAAGAGACAGAGTGTTTCTAGAGGAGTTTACCATAAGTTTTTAGGTTTATAGATGTCTAGAAGGTGCTGGTCAGAACTATGAAGAGACTGGCTTGGGATATAAGGGGATACTAAGGTAGAGAGTGATGGGCAGGCTAACGCTTTGTTGAGTAAGGAGTGTGTGAGCTGCAGCTGGGCAAGTAGTACGACCTGTGGCAATTCTAGCAATTGAAGCTGTTTCAGGACAAGGCAAAGATGTTATTTATAAGGTTGGTTACTGGAGAATCTGGTTATTTTATTGTAAGCTTGTTCTAGTTTGGAGAGAAGGTTTGACTGGAGGTGAGTTAGGATAGGGGAGACATAGAGGAGACACAGAAAGAGATAAGCTTGGGCAAGAGTGGGTTTGGAGTTGGGAGAAAGGAATTTCTTATTCCTGTAGAGAAAACCCAGTTTCATGTTAGTTTTTGTGACACAGTGTGGGATAGAGATGTTGAATTTGAGTTGGTCATCGATCATTGTACCCAGTAACTTAGTGTGAGGCTCCACTTTGATAAGAGTGAAGAAATGGTAAAGGTGGATTTAAGATGGTGGAGAATTTAGGGGAGAAATAGTAGGAGCTTAGTTTTTTGGGGGGTTGAGTATAAGTTGATGCTCTGTGAGCCATTTTTTCCACAGATGAGAAGGCGTTTTGGGTGGCAGAAAGAAGTTTAGAGATGCTGTCAGCACAAGAGATAAGAGTAGAGTCATCAGCGTACTGTATGAGGGAGGAGATGTTGCAGGAGGAGTAAAGATGATTGGCGAAGATGTTCAATAGCAGGGGGCCAAGGATTGAGCCTTGAGAGACACATGTTTGGATAGGTAGGAAAGGGGAGCAAGCAGATTTCCATCTGACAAACTGGAGCCTATTTGATAGATAGCTTGAGAACCAGTGAATAGTACAGGGGGAGAGATTAAGGTCAGTAAGCTTAGTAAATAGCTTGGAATGGGAGACAGTATTGAAAGCTTTAAATATGTTGAAAAGAGGCAAGACATGAGGAGGCTTTTGTCCCTGACTTCAGCAACAGTGTAAGTAAAGGATAGGAGGGCAGTGGAGATGCTGTGGTGTGGCCTAAAGCCATGTTGAGTGAGGGTCAGATTTTCATTAATAAGGTGAGTTAAAAGCTGATTGTGAATACATTTTTGAGGATTTTGGATAGAGGAGATAGGATGGCAAGGGTCTGTAGTTAGAGGGCTCAGTAGAGTTAGCTCCTTTGTGAAGTGGAATGCATAGAAAGATGTCCAGATGTAAGGGACAGTAGACTCTTGGATAGATCTATTTATTAGGGTCTATATCACTTCTTCGAAATGGCAGAAGTTTGAACACCATATGTTCAAACTTCTAACCTCGAAGTGCAAAACCATCAAAGGCTCAGAATAGCGATTTTTTTCCCAGGGAAAAAAAAATCGCTGTTCCAAGTAACACACACACACAACACAAGCACACCAAAAAAACAGCAATCCACACACATACACTTAAAATCCTCCATCTAACCCTACACTAAACTGTACATACAATATTATCTATCCACTTACCTTAACCCAAATCCTAACCCTAAGGTCTGTCACTATCACACACTCACCCGACCCGCGCCCTAACCCTAACTCAGCTATCCCGCCCTAACCCTAAAGTCTGTCACTACTGCACACCCACCTCACCCGTTCCCTAACCCTAACTCACCTAATCTGTGCCCTAACCCTAACGTCCACACAATCATACACTGACCTGAACCCGACCCATAACTTTCCACCACAGTGCTGAAAATCGCGAAGCCACAGAAACGGCCCACCGAATTCTTTCCCTGGGAACGAATTTGGTGTTCCACGGCTTCACGATAATCAGTTTTCAAACTTCACAGTTCAAACATATGGTGATCGAACTGCTGAAGTTTTGATGAACTGATAGGAACCCTATTTATTAGGATAGAGACAGGAGAGGCTTTGGAATGAGCAGAGAGTTTAAGACAGAGGAGAGGGAGGTTATCGGTAGAGGGAAAACAAGGTTTCAGTTTTAGTAGAAGTGACTTGATGTAGGCTGTGGAGACAGGGTTAAAAGAGAAAGGGGTTCTGTTGCATGTGTAGTGAGTGGTGTTAGGATGGTTATGGCTTTGGGAGGGTTGGGTAAGTTTTTGAATAGATTTGATGAAGTGGGTTTTAAGTAAGGTGTTGGTTTCTAAGGGAGAATTATTAGGGTAGGGGTTGGGGGTGAGACCTGGATTTAAGATTTTATTGATGGTATGCCAGAATTTTGTGGGGTTAGACTTTTGGGAGAACTGAGGATTATAAAAGTAAGCTTTCTTGTCTCTGTTAATTGTTGTTTTTGTTGTGAATTCTTAGTTCTTTATAGTTTTGTAGGAATGTTGCTGATTTAGTTTTTAGACATTTTTTCTTATTTTTGTCTGTTTCTTTCATGAGAGAGAGGATGTTTTTGTTGAGCCAAGGATGTTTTTGGTGAGCCAAGGTGAGTAGTTGGCTTTGATTCTCACATTTCTAAGAGGAGCTAAAGAGTCACGTATATCAAGAAAAATGTGATTAAAGTGTACATCAGCTTCATTAAGAGGGAGGTACTTAAGGAAGCCCCACTTTATGGAAGTGAGCCTGTTATTGAAGGTTTCAGTATTGAAAAAAGAAAGCTTGTGACACACTCTAAAATGGTGGAATTTAGGTATTTGGGAAGAGTAATGTACTTTGATAGGGAGGTGGTCCCTTAGAGAGTTGGGCAGGGCTCTGGGGTCATGATATAGGTTAGGGTGAGAGGTAAAAATCCAGTCTAAGGTGGTACCTTGGGTATTGTTGTTGTTGAAGCAGGTAGGAGTTGTGATAAGTTGATGGAAGCCATGTAGGTTGATTTAAAGGGTGTGCGAGGTAGAGTATAGTTTCTGCCAGTCAATATTTATGTCACCTAGTAGTAAGGTTTCATAAGGGACATTAATAGAAATCCATGCTAGAATAGATTATAGGATGGGAATGTTGTTTCCAGGTGGGATATAGATAGAGACAATGGCAAATTTCTTATGAGGATTGAGGTGACAGTTTTTAAGTAGTAGTTCAGCTGGTTGAAAGTTAGGCAAAGATATTGGCAGGGGGGATAGGTTAAGGTGTCCAGAATACATAATTGTGACACCTCTACTTTTTTGTGGTTCTATTTTGGTGATAGATGTTGTAGTGGGGAGGAAGTATCTCAGTGTTACAAATATGTGGTTTTAGCCAAGTTTCAGATGGGGTCAGGATGTGTGGTGATTAGTGGGTGATCCAGGAATGTAGTTCTGCAACTTTATTAGGTAGACTTTGTATGTTAATAGCAAATGCAGAGAGATATTTAGTGAGACAGGTGTTTTGTTGCGATTGGGCTAGATGGGCTTGGGTTGGGGTGGATGTCACCGGAAGATAGTAAATTGCTAGAAAAAGGGAAAGGTTTATTTGCATAAAGGTAAAAGCCACTGGGTTTGTATTTAGATTTGAAGGATATGATAGAGACAGAGAAAATTTGCATTTTGATGAGATGAGTGAAGGAAGTTAAAGAGAGGGGCAAATTAGGAAGGGCAGTGAGGGTTCCTTGTGGAGCACAGGAAAAGTGTAAGTTGAGGATGAATGTGAAAAACTAAGCTGTGCATGATAGGAGCTAGGTAAAGAGAGGTACACAAGCAGGAGTGATGTGAGGTGGAGGGGCATGGTTTGAAATGAGATAATGATATTAGAAGGATGATAGAGAGCTACGTAAATGTGTGTGAAGAAGAGGCTATTTACTAGGAAGGAGAGGGCTGAGAAATAAGATGAAAATGATGAACAGAGAGTATTAAGGAGACATTCATTTAAAGGTAGAGAGGAGTGAGCAAGAAGGGAACATTAGTACATTAAGGGAAGGAAGAGTAAAAGGCTGGAGATATGCTAAGATGCTGTGAGTGTGGGGGAGATAATGAGAGGGAGGGGGATAAGAAAGTGGGGTTGTGGTCTGGGTAGGTATAAACAGTAATTGATATATTAGTGGATGTAGGAGGTATAGGAAGCTATTAGAGTGGTAGGAAGTTTACAGGGGACAGCTGTGATTGGATAAGTGGGGAGAGTGAGAGGGGTTGGAAAAGAGGTGTGGCCAGTATAAATGAAATGAAAGTGGGGGTGGGAATGGGGGTATGGTGGAGGAGCGGAGTGAACAAGCGTAGTGAGGGTGAATGGAGTGGGTTGGGCCAGGAAACGGTAGTCACTACAAAAAACAATCAGCAGGTCAGGAGGGAAACTGTAAGGAGCACACTGTGAGACTCAGCAGGTAAGTAGAAGAGGTGGGGAGGTGTAGGGAGAGAGGGAAGAGATGTTATAGCAAGGTATACACAGGTATTCACAGTAAGATAAAAACAGTTAAAAGGAAACCACAAACAGAAAACAAGAGAGTATAACTAACTAAGAGAGTTGGCCCAAGGGTAGTGACTAACATTGATGGCAGAGAGAGACAAAGAGGCAAGGTTTTTAACAAACAGGTGAGTGTTGGGGGGGTCTCGGTGGTATGCAGGTATCCTTTACAGTAGACAAAGTAAGACTAATTTGTGGTATGAGCTTTAGTTTAAACTGGCTAATCAGTAGAGCACAGGCATTATTCCAGCAGTTGGAGCAGTATCTGTAAAGAAGATAGAAGTAGTCTGGAAGGGAAGACACTTTGCTCTTAAAACCTAGGGAAAAAGGAGGGGAGAGAGTGTGTTGAGTACAAAAGCTAGGGAAAAGCAAAAATAACAGAGGTACAATAAGCAATTACTGTTAACAGCTAGAGAGGAGTTAGTTGAAATAAAATATGAATAAATAAATAAATAAATAAAAGCATGCATATGTTACTAACTTTACAGATTAGAGCAGTAAAAATGTGAGACAAAAGTTCAATGACTTACTTCCATTAAAACACTTTCACATAAAAATGGTAAACTATTAACCATGATGTCTTAGTGTTAAAACAACTAGTACAATTAAAATGTCTCCTATAGTTCTAGTAGTATACTTGTCCTGTTTGTAGTTGAAATAATCCAGGTAACTGAGCTATGAGAATATAGCTAAGCAGAAGTTCTATACTTTAACATTCATTGCAGCTAGAATAACTCTTGAATTGCACAAGCCAAGTTAAGTAGTTATAACACTAAACCAGAAAATGAAGCACTACTGTTGCGAGTCCTAAACACTCTTTCATTGTTACAAAAAATTAAAATTAAGCGCTTTCGTCAATCCACTTTGACTGGTTTCTGATGAAGTCAAAGTGGATTGACGAAAGCGCTTAATTTTAATTTTTTGTAACAATAAAAGAGTGTTTGGGACTCGCAACAGTAGTGCTTCATTTTCTGGTTTATTGGTTTCTTCAGAGCACTATTGTCCCACTTTCTCCTTGTTTTTTTAATTAGTTATAACAACTGACAGTCTCAATGTGACTGAACTTAAAAGTAAATAAAAAACTAACTTCACATCCACAAGGCTGTTACTAAAGTATTTGACATTGAGGTCATGCCATAAAGCAGTCGCTGTGTAAGGTAAATTCCCAATAATGCAATAACTAGATTCTATAATATGTCTGTGTGAGGGAATGTACGTGTGTGTGTGTGTGCATTTATTTATCTATATGTCTGAATGAGGGACTGTATATGTGTGTGTGTGCATGTATACATCTGTGGGAGGCAATATGTGTGTGTGTTTGTGTGTGTGTGTGTGTGTGTGTGTGTGTGTGCGCACACGCGTGTGTGTGTGCGCACATGTGTGTGTGTGTGCTTGTGTGTGTGCGCACGTGTGTGTGTGCATGTGTGTGAGTGTGTTTGTGTGTGTGCGCACGTGTGAGCGTGTTTGTGTGTGTGCGCACATGTGTGTAAGTGTGCTTGTGTGTATGTTACATGTATATGTCTGTGTGTATGTGTGTGTGCGTGTGTATGTGCTTGAACTGGGTTGGGGTGATATAAGTACTATTTGACAATGAGAGAAGGGGCTCAACTCCTCTGCATCCACTTAACTTTATATGAAAACTGTGAGATCGTAGTGCCACATGTAAAATTATATTAACCAGGTGTGCTGTGGGAAAGCAAGACATTATCAGCACTTCTTCTTTTCTGTTGCACTCTCTACTGAAAAAATACAACTACAGCTGACTCATTTGTATTTAGCACACTGCCACTTTCCCTTATTTGTCTAATGTTACAATTTTATACTGTCACAATATTAAAAACTGTCCTATGACCTCATATGACAACACTACCGACTATTCTCCAGATAGACAGTGTCCAAAATACTCTGTTTCTATGTTATAAACCCAATGTATCCAAAGAAAAAAAAATCCAAAGAAAAATCCAATGTATCTTAAAAACCTACTTGAACATCTGTTTGTTTAACTTCTGGGGGTAATAAATTCTATTTACATTCAGCTCTAATCTGAATATGGAATAAATGAATGATGCGCTAGACTCTACGAATGATAGCAATAGATTACCTAGATGGGTTTTAATAAAAGAAAAGTAGTATTATAACATCGATTGTATGATGTGTTTGAGCTGTTGTGTAATAAAGGAAGGACAAAATTAACTTCAAAGGTGATGTACAGACTAAAAATTCAGAATAAGTGTACCCAGTCTCTTGACAGACCACAGTTAACCACACCATAAGCAATCTAATGGAAGATGCAGTAAAGAAGTTATCTATCAGATGTTCTTAACCACCACCATTCAATAAAATCTGCATCCCAGTGACACAGTGGAAGCTAATACAGGCTGCCTGCTAACGAAGGCAATGTTTTTATACTGACTGATAAATTTTACACACGAAATAGGCATAATAGACGTAATTTTGAAATAGTGACAGAAGTAGTACTTGGACAGTAAGCAAACTATGGCATAAAGCAAAATAACATGAATGAACTCAAACAACATTACACACAGAGTTGTTTCTTTACCTTTATTTTTCACTACACCCATCTGATATTGCTCATTTCATGGAAGAAAATGCTACAACAGCACTTACTAATTAGGTTGGTCTTCTGAATGGACAGAGAGCAGAATAACCGGGGTCCATTTTTTACTATTTCTAAAATGGTGTTTTATTAAAAGCTAGAGGACAAACTGATAACAAGGTTCAATGAGATGAACACACATAAAGCGAACTAGCAGATAAACGATATAGAACACAAAAATATATTACAAAAGTACATTAGCTATTTGTGTAATGGTAACAACAGGACTGAAACAACCACTGGGGATGCACAAAACAGTGCATTTCTTTGTGCTGGTCCCAAGCCCGGATAAATGGGGAGGGTTGCATCAGGAAGGGCATCCGGCATAAAATTTTGCCAAATCATACATGCAGACAACAGTACAGATACACATACTGGATCGGTCGAGGCCCAGGTTAACAACGACCACCACCAGTACTGTTGGCCAACAGGGTGCTGGCGGAAATTGGGCTACTGTTGGCCAAAGGAGGAGAAAAGGGGGAAGGCATGCCAGAAGGCAGGTAGAGGCTAGGACTGTGGTACTGAGGGTCGGAACTTTGAATGTTGGTAGTATGACTGGTATAGGTAGAGTGCTAGCTGATATGATGGACAGAAGGAAGGTTGGTATATTGTCTGTGCAAGAGACCAGATGGAAGGGGAGCAAGGCTAGGTGTATTGGAGGTGGATTCAAATTGTTTTATCATGGTGTGGATGGGAGGAGAAATGGCGTAGGGGTTATCCCTGAAGGAACAGTATGCTAAGAGTGTTTTGGAGGTGAAAAGAGTGTTGGATAGAGTGATGTTTATGATGCTGGAAATTGATGGTGTAATGATGAATGTTGTTAGTGCATATGCTCCACAAGTTGGGTGTGCGATGGATGAGAAAGAAAAGTTTTGGAGTGAGTTAGATGAAGTGGTGATGTCTGTACCCAAGGGTGAGAGAGTGGTGATTGGAGCATATTTCAATGGCATGTTGGTGAAGGGAACAGAGGGGATGAGGAAGTGATGGGTAGGTATGCTGTTACGCAAAGGAATGCAGAAGGTCAGATGGTAGTGGATTTTGCGAAAAGGATGGACATGGCTGTGCCGAATATGTATTTTAACAAGAGGGAGGAGCATATGGTGACATACAAGAGTGGAGGGATGCACACAGGTGGATTATATCTTAGGTAGAAGGGCCAATCTGAAGGAGATTAAAGACTGTAAAGTGGTGGCAGGGGAAAGTGTAGTTAGGCAGCATAGGATGGTGGTTTGTAGGATGACATTGGTGATCAAGAAGAGGAGAAGGAGTGTGAGGGCAACTCCAAGGATCAAATGGTGGAAATTGAAAAAAGGTAATTGTGAGGTGGAGTTCAGGGAAGAGTTAAGACAGTCACTGGGTGGCAGTGAAGAGTTACCGAATAGCTGGGTAACTACAGCAGAGCTAGTAAGGGAGATGGCTAGAAAGGTGCTTGGTATGACATCTGGACAGAGGAAGGACGACAAGGAGACATGGTGGTGGTGGAATAAGGAAGTACAGGAGAGTATACAGAGAAAGAGGTTGACAAAGAAGAAGTGGGATTGTCAGAGAGATGAAGAAAGTAGACAGGAGTATAAGGAGATGAGGTGCATGGAAATGAGAGAGGTAGCGAAGGCTAAGGATAAGGCATATGAAGAGTTGTATGAAAGGTTGGACACTAAGAAGGGAGAAAAGGACCTGTACCTATTGGCTAGACAGAGGGACTGAGCTAGTAAAGATGTGCAGCAGGTAAAGGTGATAAAGGATAATGAGAGAAACATACTCACAAGTGAGGAGAGTGTGTTGAGCAGATGGATAGAGTACTTTGAGGGGTTGATGAATGAAGAGAATGAGAGGGAGAGAAGGTTGGATGATATGTGGATAGTGAATCATGACGTGCAGTGGATTAGCAAGGAGGAAGTAAGGATAGCTATGAAGAGGATGAAGAATGAAAAGGCTGTTGGTCCAGATGACATACCTGTGGAAGCATGGATGTGTTTAGGTGAAATGGCAGTGGTGTTTTTAACTAGATTGTTTAATGAAATCTTGGAAAGTGAGAGGATGCCTGAGGAATGGAGAAAAAGTGTTTTGGTACCAATTTTTAAGAATAAGGGTGATGTGCAGAGCTGTAGTAACTACAGAGGGATTAAATTGATCAGTCACAGCATGAAGTTATGGGAAAGAGTAGTGGAAGCTAGGTTAAGAAGGGACGTGATAATTCGTGATCAGCAGTATGGATTCATGCCAAGAAAGAGCACTACAAATGCAATGTTTGCTCTGAGAGTGTTGATGGAGAAGTACAGAGAAGGTCAGAAGGGTCTTTGTGGACTTAGAGAAAGCATATGACAGGGTGCCTAGAGCGGAGCTGTGGTATTGTATGAGGAAGTCGGGAGTGTCAGAGAAGTATGTAAGAGTGGTACAGGATATGTACGAGGGTAGTGTGACAGCGGTGAGGTCTGCGGTGGGAGTGATAGATGCGTTTAAGGTGGAGGTGGGATTACATCAAGGATCAGTTCTGAGCCCTTTCTTATTTGCAATGGTGATGGACAGGCTGACAGACATGATCAGACAGGAATCCCCGTGGACTATGTTGTTTGCAGATGACATTGTGATCTGTAGTGAGAGTAGGGAATGGGTGGAGGAGACCCAGGAGAGGTGGGGATATGCTCTAGAGAGAAGAGGAATGAAGGTCAGCAGGACTAAGACAGAATATATGTTTGTGAATGAGAGGGAGGATAGAGGAATGGTGAGGATGCAAGGAGTAGAGGTGGCGAAGGTGGATGAGTTTAAATACTTGGGGTCAATAATTCAGAGTAACGGTGAGTGTGGAAGAGAGGTGAAGAAGAGAGTACAGGCAGGATGGAGTGGGTGGAGAAGAGTGTCAGGAGTGATTTGTGACAGATGAGTACCAGTAAGAGTGAAAGGGAAGGTCTACAAGAGGGTAGCTATGTTATATGGGTTGGATACAGTGGCACTGACAAAAAGGCAGGAGTCAGAGCTAGACATTGCAGAGTTAAAGCTGTTAAGACTTGCACTGGGTGCGATGAGGGTGGACAGGATTAGGAATAAGTATATTAGAGGATCAGCCCAGGTTGGAAGGTTTGGAGACAAAGCCAGAAAGGCAAGATTACATTGGTTTGGACATGTGCTGAGGAGGGATGCTGAGTATATTGGGAAAAAGATAAGGATGAAGCTGCCAGGTAACAAGAAAAGAGGAAGGCCTAAGATAAGGTTTATGGATGTGGTGAGAGAGGACATGCAGGTGGATGGTGTGACAGAGCAAGATGCAGAGGACAGGAAGAAATGGAAACAAATGATCCGCTGTAGCAACCCCTAACGGGAGCAGCCAAAAGAAGAAGAACAACAACAGGATTGAAACACTGCAAGCACAGTAGTTCTTGTGACAGATGTTACAGATACCATGGACAGAATAAAAAGCTCATGAAAATATCATAAAATAGAGATATACCAATGCTTCAAATCTTCCATTGCAAGAGATATAAAGTAAGAGAGAATTAAAATGCTTTGGAATCAGGTGCATATGACAAAAACATAAGTCAAGCTGCAATTTTTGTAGTTTAAATTTGCTCAGTATACACAATATACAAAAGTAGGTCAAATGAATGAATTCATACATTTTTTTGGTACTCTAATAAAACTAGTCTTCCATTTCTATATCACTCATAGTCAATGGAGAGGGAGTCGGGCTCTTCCTAACATTCAGCTGGGTACTTATAACATTGAAAATGTGTTTTAGTAGATAATTTACTCTTTGGATTCTCTTGGAAACATATTCAAGCCTGTTAGAAATTATTCTGAAAGATGAAGAATGAATGTCAACCATTATAATAGAAATACTTACTATGGTCATTCTGAAAGTAATTCTCAGGCATTTTTTTTTCTCAAAAATTGTTTTTTTTAATTTTTCAAATACATTTGTATGAATTCCATAGTATTTATACATAACATCTTAAATAACTATGTACACTATTTACATTAGCCTGACACTATAACAGATCTTAATGTATACAGTTATTTTATAAGTATGTCCAATCCATTATCAGAGTGTTTGATCAATTATTGTATAATGTCAATCAACGATACGACTTTTCCTCAAGGTTGTTGATAAATGGCTTTGGATAAATTCTTAGTTCTTTCATTTTAATTTCCAATAATGCTGTGGTCTTCAGTAGGCTGTAGAAGTCTTCTAAAGTTGGTATTGTGTTTGGTTTGTATTCCATCTTCTTGTTATACACTTCCTTGAAACTGCAAGTATAGTTCATACTAGATACACGTTTGACCTATTCAAATGAGGACCTTTGTTCACATTTAATAATACAAGAGCTTTAGTTAAATAAAATGCTTCATTAAATAAAGCTTGTAGAAAGTTATTAATACCATTCCAAAATGCCTTAATTTTAACACAACCTAAGAAAATGTGGTTCCAATCTGCATTGTGTACTTGCTCACATCTCCAACATATTCCTTTTATGGAAGAACTAATTTCACTGATTCTGTCTGGGGTTAAGAATGCTCTGCGCAAGCATTTCCAATTAAACACTTTCCAGTATTGTGTAAAGGATGTACATTGTATTGATAAGATATTTGTTTTAATATCTTCAGTTAACTGTATTGATTGTTATATATTTCCAATATGAGGTTTTGGGTATTGATTTATAGTTTAACAATACTTTGTAAAATTCTGAAATACTGTTTCCCATTATATATGATTTCATATATGTATTTTATAAATTTCTCAGGCATTATTTGACAGGTTTGAGTGTACTTGTTAAACTAACTGCTTAAAGGTCAGTAAACCTTTGTTTTTCAACCCTTCATTTCAATAAATATTCTGTCTCTTATCAATTCATATTACAACAGTTTGCATTTTATCATATTAGATACACTTATAGGTTCATAGATCATTACTAAGCTAACTGACTTGGTGGGTCATTTTAAGCACAGCCAGTTATACCTTGTGAGAACCAAACCCTACACCTTGTATCTGTAAGGTATGCACCTTAGCCGTTATACCAGCCTCAAACCTGATGCTTGTATTCAATGTGACTGTAATGCTGAATGTAGGATACACAGTTATGCACACACACACACACACACACACACACACACACACACACACACACACACACACACACACACACACACACACACACACATATACACAAACACATTCTCAAGTGGACCACAGTGAGATTTGAACTCCTGTCTAAGTACACCATCTACAGAACTCGGTACTTAACATAAGCACCATGGCCCAAGTATTTAAAAAAGTAGAATAAATTACTTAGATACAGGACAGATTGTTTTAATAATAGTTTTTTCCTCGCAAAGCAGATTTAATGACATGAGAATTTCAACTAAATGACAATCTCTCTCTCTATATACATATACGTATACATATACATATACATTTATATACATTTACACACACACACATATATATATATATATATATATATATATATATATATATATACATATGTGTCAGTCAGTGTAGTATACAAAAAAGAATTAACACACCAGCCCTAGACAGTGGTAAAATACATGTAGGCACCTTTCCATGATGCATTTTCACTTAATAGATCTTGATTATCAAAGTTTGGAAATGTATAATAAATTATTATGACAAGAAATGCACAGATACATATATAACATCATTATATTCACAGCTGTCCTCACAAAACACAATCTCCTTTCTGGAGTTTTTTTCTCTTGAAAGCTCTAAAACATAATTTTCTATTCAGATAAAAGTATACCATAGAAATTCTTCTGGGCCAATCTAGTTCTTATATTTTGATGTAGTAGAAGTTACTTGAAATCATGTAATTTTGAGTACCTCTCAGTAAACAGTTTCTGGCTGCCAATACTTCATTTATCCACAGATTTTGTGTTCAGATAATATATGTGTATCCAAGAAAATGTAGATTTTAGTACATACATCCTGGCATATCATTTAACCATAGCTGGCATCCCTTGCTCCAGTTAAGTCTTAAAGTCAGCCTAGATGAAATGTATTACCAGAGTTGGAAACCCACACTTGTCCCAACTACTGAGAAATAGCTAACTTTGGTCCATCAAATACATTATGCTGAAACTCATGATTTATTAGTATGAAATAAATTTGAAATGCACTTCTAAAAAAGTTTCAGATAGTGCATGTGGATAGTATTAAAAAATGTAGATATTTAAAAGAAGGAGAATGTAATGATTATCGTACGATGCTTGGAAACTTTATGAATTCAAGCCATTCTGTGTAGTTTAGAAATTACAAATTCCCTTAATGAACAGCATAAATAGCTGTTCTCCATTTACCTTACACAGCATTTATTTGTATGCAAACCTAAGTGTTCTAGCCCTAATCAGACTTGTTTAAACCATGACCCAGGCTGCAAAGGAAAGGGTATACACAACAAGTATCATCTGCATTTGTAGACTGGAATGATTCTGTATTACAGTTGCTTGAATTGCTTAACTGAGGCTCCTTTCCTCTCATATTTTTTTGTTTCCCTACCTAGCCTACCTACCTTTATTATAGTTAAACTTCAATAAGAAGTTTATCGGATAAAAAAAGTCATACATTCATGTATAAGTACTATAAGACATGATGTGAACCACAAGTAGGTCAAGTGGTTATTATATTATGACAATACAGTAGCAAAAAAGGCCAGATTTTATAATTGTTAGCAGACTACAAAGACCATTAATAAAAAGAAGTTAGTTTGTTAAACTTGAGTTTTGTCCAATAATGGCAGAATTGCTTATCATTTAACTTTAATTTTATTAAATGTATTAAATTTAATTTAACTTAAATTTGATAAATGTATCTAACACTATGGATGGACAGTTTCTCACAGTTTCTGCAGCCATCTTGGTTGACATGGACATCCTGAGGCAATGTTTCAACTGTCTCATGTTCACCAACAACCTTCTACTCCTAGTCCACACAAATTCAATATGTGAGAGATGCAACTATATTAAGAACCTTGAATTCATGCTCTCTCACACACCAGTCTGCACATATGACAATGAGCAGGTTGTTAGCATGCACACCTCACGTCCTACTCCACCCAAACCCACATCACACATACCTACATATGTGGAGGTCCTCACCAGAAACATAAGTAAACACCAGAGACCTTCCAAACACAAACACAAGCACGTTACACATAATGCTTCCTCTGCAGAACACAATACACATAGGAGCTCATGCATCAGTGTCACACCTGACAAGCCCTTAATGCAAACACAAAACCAAACATATTAGTCATAGGTTATTCAATTATGAGACATACAGATATCCCTCTCACTAGGCTGGATAAGGAAAAGGTCACTGTCAGCTGTCTGTCAGGTTCCAGGATCCGGCATATCACACATAAACTCAAGTCTCTGTACAACAGGCACTGTTATGACTCCATCATAGTCCATGTTGGTGTGAACAACTTGAGATGTACCACTCTGGACTATATGAAAAGAGACATGACTGAGATCTTGGACTATTTGTCTCAGAAAGGTATGTCCCTAGCCTTAAGCAGCATTTTACCTTCACCTAGGATGATGCATCAATACAAACACAAAATAATGACTGACTGACTTCAATAAATGGATTAGTTTCTGGTGTCATTCTAAGGAGATCCAGTATCTGTCAGCCTGGGATGACATGATCGACAGAACTCAATGCTTTCCAGAGATGGTCTTCATCTGTCTCCCCTGGGATTTCGGCTACTGGCTTAGGCTCTTGTCACCCCCATAGGGCCATTTTTAGGCAGTGTCTCAAGGACAAAATTCCCAACGTAAAAACTCCATCTAAAAACAACCTCAAGGTTATGCTGCTAAATGCTAGGCAACTTAACATGAACCTGCTCTCACTGGAAGCAGTCCTCACCTTGGAAGATGCAGACATTTGTGCAGTCATGGATACCTGGTTCAAGGTTATGGAGAGCACCTCAGCCATACTGGGTTTTACCTCCTTCCACACTTTCAGACCACAGACTGAAAGTATGAAAACTAAACGAGGCAGTGTATCAGTATTCAATAAATACAAATACATCTCCAGATTGCTTAAACAATATGATTCCCTGGAGATATTCAGGTGCAATTAACTGTTGATAGGACACCTATTCAATTCATTGCCAGCCACAGGACCCCGTCTATGAATCAGAACGAGTTCACTTCTACATCTCAAAATACTAAAATCTCAAATTTCAGTATTTCAAGACCAGAATGTCGAAAGTGCACTTTTTCAAAAGTGTACTTTGTCGAATCTCAATTTATTGAATGTGGGATAAGTTTAGTTTGGTGAGTACTGGATTGTCTACTGTCTCTTTAAAATATCATGGTATGGCGGCCGATGTTTGTTTATGCCCAGGGATTCAGGTAGGCATTGAATTTTTAAGGGTTTGGGTAGAAGTTTTTTTTGTTTAGATTTTTGTGGGTGTTTTAGGGGTAGGTTGGGGTAGGTAGATGAAGGCATATGTTTGTGAGTGTTGTATGTGGTGATTTTTGTACATGTGTAGTATGCATGTGTGTGTGTGTGTGTGTGTGTGTGTGTGTGTGTGTGTGTGTGTGTGTGTGTGTGTGTGTGTGTTATTAGTGAGTGTAAATATGACTTTTCAATAGCAGGGTAGGGCAGGTAAGAGTAGGTTTGTGTTACTTTATGTTTTTTCGAGTTAGTGCGACCTCTGAATTGGTATATATGGTAGCGGGGGTGTGGGGGGGGTGAGGGGCAGCCCCTCACATGGGGGTGCAGGGAGCTTACCCCCCTGTATAAATGTCTGGTTGTGTCAGTTTATTGAGTTATGTCATGTTTTTGTGTGTTTATTGTGGAGGTTTGGATTTTGTTTATGTTTATTACTTTATGATATTTTACATTTCGTGATTTTAGAGTTTTGCTGTTGTGAGGTATCAGTATTCTGGTCCCGAAATACTGAAATTCAAGATTTCAGTATTTCGAGATATACAAGTGGACCCATCAGAACACCTACTCTGCCTATTTGGATCTACTTGAGTCTATCGACATACATCTGAACACAATGGTTTTGGGCAAATTTAACTACCCATCCATTGACTGGGTAAATTATTCATGATCAAAATCACTTGCCCAAAGGTTCTTCAAAGTTGTTATCTCCAGTGCCATGGACCAGCTAGCTGGTTGACACCCTCACATAGGATGCCAACATCCTGGATCTGGTGCTTACCAATATTGGGGACCACTGTAGCACCCTCACTGTGAGCTCTTCCCTGGTGAGCTATGACCTCAAATCCGTCTCATCCATAGAAAATATCAAACCTGACCCCCCACCCCCAGCAACAACTAAACTAAAAAAAATTCTCTAAAGCAGATTATAACCTCTTACGGATGGTATATATAGCTATACAACACCTCCCCCCTCAGCTGGAACTGGCAACTATGCCAAGTTCTACACTAGTGCTTTATACAAACACCTGTATAACTGCATTGACTCAGCCATACCTGATAGGACCAAAACAAGCTCTTTAAGGAAGAGCAAATCTGCCTGGTGGACAACTACCATTAACAGGCTTTTCAATATCTGGAACAAATTGCTGTCTAATTGTAAAAGGGAGTGAGCCCTAAACTGGAAACACTCCCTTCTCAGCTTGAACAAGCAAATAAGACTTATTGTGAAGTCCTCCAAAGCAAACTATGAATCCAAATTAGCTTCCTCAACTAAGGACAACCATAAAACATTCTCTAGTTACATCTGTAACCTAAAAGGAAAGGCCTATACTGAGCCTGTGGACATAGCTAACCTGTTAGCCGATGGGTTCTGTGAAAACTTCATAACCCTGTCCTCACCACATGAACACCATGACATTCCTACCACCTATCCCTTACCTTGTATCTCTAAACAGCAGGTCATAAACGCCCTCTCTAAGGCCAAAAACACAGCACCTATGGAACCTGATAACATCCATGGCTGCATTCTACAGGGCCTCAAACGAGTATTAGCAACACCATTGGATACTCTTTTCATTCATAGTCTAAGCACCAGTTTCTTTCTAGCTGAATGGAAAACATCCATCATTATCCCCTTGCACAAAGGTGGTGCTTGCACTGACCCCAGGAAGTATAGAACTATTAGCCTAACTAGACTTATCTGCAAGGCCATGGAACAAATCATCTTGGACATTATCACCAAAGATATAGGTAATCTCCAAATACTTGACCCTATACTCAGTTTGGATTTGTCAAAGAGAGATCATGCCACTTAACCTTGGTGGACGTCTTTGAGGCAGTCAACAAGGCCCTGGATGGGGGAAAATTTGGGCATGCAGCCTACATAGACTTAGCCAAGGCTTTTTACAATATCCCCCACTCACACATCACTGACAAACTCACCCAGGCATGTGTCAACCTTGCTAACCTATTGTTAGATGGGTCACTAACAGACCCACTGATAAAACCCATATAGTCAAAATAGCGGAATCCACCTCCAACAGCAGACCTGTAACCAGTGGTGTTCCACAAGGATCAGTCCTGCGACCTCTACTGTTAGGAATCTATTTCTCCGAAGTACAAGCAAAAACTAAAGGTCTATGGCTGATGACTGAAAACAGGGAGCAGTCATAGAATCTCCAAATGATAACATCCTACAAGAGGGTCATACACAAACAAATGATTAGTGCCAAAGTCATGGCCTTAAAATCAATGCAAAAAAATGTATTATCATCCCTTTCGGTAAGAACAACGTTCCTGGGCAACTGCAGCAATTGGATAGACCAAAAAGGTTCCTCACAGGGACAATTCAATGTCTTTAGCAGTTGTTCTATGTGGATTGTCTGAAATCACTGTCACTTTATTCTGTTTCATACAGACTACTCAGAGACAATCTCTGCCTTGCTTATAAGGCAATCTCTAACCCTGCTTCACTGGAAATGCTGCATATCCACAATTCAAATGGTACACAGGTTCCTCACTCTAAAGACCTTAAACTAGTATGTGACATTAATAGAAACTGCTGGAGGGACAGATTTGTCTCCCAGAGGTCACCACACCTTTGGAACAGACTCCTACTTCATGTCAAACTGACCACCTCATTGGCCCTCTTCAAACACAATCTGGATGATTGGATGGGTGACCACAAATTCACCCCGGGGGTTCCACCTGTGTCCCTCTTGGACAGGGGCAATATGTGCTGATCATAGAAATAATGGTAGAACTTGGCGAGGCTTGCAAGGGCCCTAGGGCCATTAGCCTACTAACTTCCTATGATACTATTTAAAGCAGGTAGGACAATATTGCTACTGCTTCAGCATACCTCTCAACCTCTTAGAGCAAAAAATCTGGACAAAGCCTAAAATGATGGGGGGGACAAATAGAGACAGATTTTAAATATTGCTCTTACAAACTTAAAAAGTTGATAGAATATGGATTTTGCATTAGCATGAATTTTCTGAAGGATGTGGAGTCTTAAACTCAAATGTTTGTCATTATTTAATGAATCCTCAACTATTTGCCAGAAAGGTACAGATTTTAGGAGGAACACACCAAAAATATGAGGCAAAAATTTGGACATTCTGCAAAAATCTGTAAAGTTGTGAGGTATGTGCTTCAGAGCTTCATAATGGATCTCATTTAATTATTGCCATATAGATATATGTATGTATATATTTATTTATTTGCATAACAAGTTTGTTTGATCATTCTTAATACCAGAGCTTGGAAAAGACTAGAAAAAAAAATACTGCCAGCAACTGGATTTGAAGAAAGATGCCACAACCTTGTTTAGCGCTTTCGTCCAATTTAATAGACATGAACTTCTTCAGAAAATTTTGTGAAGAAGTTCATGTCTACTAAATTGGACAAAAGTGCTAAACAAGGTTGTGGCATCTTTCTTCAACTCCAAATTACTGGCAGTATTTTTACTTGGTTTTTCATGTTTTTGTGGTTTTAGAAAAAAAAATGTTCATAATTTTATCTGTACTTCAGAATGTGTAATGAGGAGCTAATAACAGTTACTTGAAACAGGATCCAAATTATATGTAATTTGTACAAGGATTAGATGTAACGAAAAAAGTTTGGAAAATCACTAGCAGTGGTCTGAGTTTGAACCATTCTGTCTTATGAAGAGTGATACATATTGAGGCTGTCACTGTAAACAGGTTAGTGGAGTACAGTGACACAGGCACAATGGGACATATCATTTCTACACAAACAAGGGAACGAATCTTAGTCTGGGATGTGCAGACATGCTAGAATAGACAGGCATAAGCATTGTTCTTCAAGGAGAATCATCAAGGACCTATCAGACAGACAGGAGTGCAGACTGACAGAAATATAAAAAAGGCAATCAACATTTCAGCGAGTAAAGAATAACTAGTAAACATGGAAAACCATTTAGCCATTGAGGATGATGAGGAGTCAAATCTCTTTTTTTAACAATGAAAAGGAAATACTCCACAAGTATTTCAGGCATGATACCAACAATAGGCCTCAGCAAGATTCCCCATACATGAGTTATGTCAGCCACCAGTAGTAATCATAAGCCAGGCAATGCCATATGAAAGGATACCAAAATTAAATGAAACATCAATATAAAATAGTCTGAAATAGAATCAAACTCAATAAGGAAACTTTCTTGCCTATCATTAAGCACAGCAACCAAAACCATTACAAATGCTTTCTTTAGATAATGCAGTAATTCACTTCAACAAAATCTTCTTCTACATATTATACTCCCTGCCCCTCATATAGAAAATGTGTCTTATCAAATCCCGCAGCATGGCTTACTCCAGAAATAGAAGAGGATAATGTACAGCAGGGATAGGGTATGAAAAAAAATGGCATTTAGGGGAAAAGATAAACAGCCTGCAACTATACTGGCACCTATGAAATCTCTAAGAATGGCGTCCCAAATGCTAAGCAAAACTGCTATACAGAAAAGGGACAGTAAATTTCCAAAACAGAGAGTGAATAAATTTATACAGCATGGTAAAAAAAATCAGAACCTTGCCCTTTCACAATGAAGCAAACTATAACATAGCAAGCATATTTAGCTAGTACTAGATAGATGCTGTTAATTTCTTTAATAATTCCACGGCACACACACATCTGTACATGACATGGATGATGTCATTATTATGTTCTCATTTACCATAGCCACCATGATAAAATACTTTTCCAAAAACTTAAACCTACCTCTCTTGTAGGTGATAAACTGCCAGTAGAATATCTTAAAATTAATCCAGATGTTATTACATACCCAATAGCTATACTTATAAATCTCCTCTTCAAGAAGTTGTAGTCCCAAACTCTGGAAGCAATCCTCTTTTAATTTCTTACATAAAAATGGCAAATTTCTTGAAAGCTTAAAAACTACAGCCCTGTAAACATCTTGTTCTCTATATCTACAATACTTAAAATGTCTTCTTTTACAGTTGAAAAACAACCTAAGAGACAAAAAGGTGCTTTTAAGAAGACAGTACTGGATTTGAACCAGGCATTACACAGAAGTCGCTTTACTAACTTTCATGAATCTAGATAAAATGGTTATAGCCCTATTTAATATCTATTATATCTGTTTCCATATGTTCAGATTTTGTGGAGTGCTTACCAAGTAAACATTTTGATAATCTGAACTTGAACTCAAACCTCTGAAGATGATGATGTCAGACCATGATATTCTAGTCCAGCTGCATGATTTAAAAGATGCATTTTACAAATATGACAACAAGACAACCTGAAATATATAAACCAAGATCTGTAGCCAAGAGCTCATTCCATTTAAGAAGGTAAACATTGTTTTTAATTCCTTACAGCATCTTGGCATACATGGGCTGTATGCAAAATATGAGCAAATGCATTTTAGACTTAGAAATACAATAAAAAGGAAATTAACAGGACTATATTACTGTTCATTCATATTTGTCATGCTCACTTACACACTTACACAAGTTCTCAAGATAAAAAATAAATAAATCTTAAATATCAACATGCCGTTAAAAATGTAATAAAGCCAAACCTTATAACCCAATGTTAATCCACACGGGACACTGCTACCATTTGTATACTATATCCCATAGATTATTATATGAATGATGCCATCACAAATTTCATAGACATAAAATATGATAAATAATTTATTCATCATCATCAACAAATTTTTTCCCATTTTCTACATGGGGTTAGGGTGTTGTCAACTGTCACCATCTCTCTCTCTCTATTCATTGCCACTCTCCTACCTTCTTTGACAGTCATGCCTGATGGTCAAGGTCTACTCACATACAATCCATCCACCTCTTATATGGATGCCCTTGTATCTATTGCTTTCTTCCTGTATGTCCCAAATCTTCTTTACCAGACTGTCTTCTGCTTTTTTTGCACATGTATTCAAACTGCTGTTGCCTGTTCTTGTTGACTTTTTCAGAAAATGGAGCAGCTTTGGCTTCTGCTCTTCTGTCCTCATTTCTTCATCTGTCCCTTAGTGTGCATCATAGTGTGCGTCCTACCACACATGTCAGGCATTTCATCGCTATCACCTCTAGCTTCCTCTGTGGTTCTGCCTTTACTGTAGATGTCATTGTAACACTGACAAAACACTTTCCTATTAAGGATAACTACATAAGATTTTAGTTACGTTAGCTCCTTTTGTAAGCATACTGTGCAAGTGGAATGTACCTTTCTGAGAATATGTATCATCAATAAATGAGACGTGGTCACATAAATAAGATGCCTGAGAGGCAAACACTATGCAGCTCCAATAAACAATATCACTATCTGATCATTCAACAACGATCATTTAACTGAATTTATTCATTAGCTTACCCCATAAGAATCCCACATTCTCTAAATGTTTGATCTCTAAGTGAGAAGAAAATGAAAGACATAAAGACCAAAATAAAATGTTTTAACTTGCTGCTTTAAAACACATATACTCTTCCCCACAAGCCATTTTGATCTCCATTCAGTGGTGGCAATGTAATTGTCTTTTGCTTTCTCAAACAACATGCCTCCCTACTCTCCTCAAAAGACATAGCTAATTAAGATGTCACTCTTTGATGTTAGATTGAGAAGAAAGTAAAATAAATACAATGGCCAGATCAATATATTTCAACAAGTTGCTATCAAACAAGCTCCTCAACCCTGCCTCCAAATGACAGCCCTGTTCAGTATAGAGTTTTGATGTTAATTGTGATGAACATAGAAGAAATAATGAACATAACAATGTACTTTGACTTACTGCTCATAGACAGTATAGTGCCTCCAGAAAACTCACTGCTCCCAGCTAATGTTTGTTGTTTTATTACTTGAGCATGTAATGTCAGAGAAATTAAGTTGTCTCTAATGAGGTTGCTACTCTAATCCAAGAGTCTTGCAAAGAACAGTAACAGACTTAAACTAATTAGAGACTGTTGACTGGTAATGCTGACTTCTAACTATCTGAGCATGCTTCTTCGTACTTGAAGTCACAAAAATAAAGATGTTTCATTTTATAGTTTGATAAATGAATACAAAAAACTGTTGGCTCGGCTCAAGACTTTGGGTTGCAGCAGCTGGCTTTCTGGTTGCTCAGAAACACTAGAACCCACTACTGTGGCTGTATGCTGATACATTTTTTTAATTAGATCAATGTTTTTATTTGCTTTAGATTTAACGCAACTGGCTAGGAAAACAAAGGACTCACAAATTCAATTATGTAACTGGTATGGTAGTCAAGAACAGTTAACTTTATTCACATTATATTATTTTTGCACTAAATAAGTCCAGAAAAAAATATATTTCCGTGATGTGGAATATTCTGATACAGATTCTTTTCTTCAGGATATAAAATAATTGAAAGTGTTACAAAAGCCTATTTATTAGTAAACTATATACTCATACATTAATTGATTCAGAGATACTCATATTTATTGGGACTTGATAAAATGAAGAGTTTAGGTGTATAAATTAAAAAAGGATTCTACTGTGGCAGCTAAGGATATGTTGGAAGTGACAAATGATGATAAGAAAAATGAGAAGTTAGAAACTCTTGATTATGGATATGGATATGATTAGTAAGATACAAACATAAAATATTTTAGTCCCTTAAATTTTATATACAGGTCAGACATAATTTTATGAACTAGATGAGACATTGTGTGCCATAATTAATAATAATTTATTCTCCCTATAGAAGAAAGTGGTTTACGGTTTCATATACATAACACAAGCAGAATGTTATACATTAAAGTGGAAATGGATGATGATGAAACAGGAGAAGTTCAAGAAGTAAGGGGAGAGTAGGATTTTGGATGTAGGTCCTTAATAAGAATTAAGACAACCGTACCAAATATTATACTCATAAAAGTAGCAAAAATCATTTAAAAAATTAAGTCAACATATCATGGGGATAGAGAAAGATTTTACCATAAGGAATGACTTCAATTAGGAGGTACCAAAATAAGTCAAGATGGGCTGAAATTTACTGGAGAAAATTAGCAAAGGAAAGTAAAATTATTTGGATCTACTAACTAAAGAGATAAAGGTAATAGAGTGGAATGAGGCCAAGCAGAAGTTTGGATTGCAGTTTAGAGACTGCCTTCTCTACCAAGATTGATAACAGACTATAGACAAAAAGAAAGGTATAGGAAAATGCTAAGTGAAAGACCGGTTCTAACTGAGTTTTAGTTCAGTCTAAAACAGAAGATTTTGTTAAGCAATGGATAATAAATAGAGCATATAAATTAGTGTATGATAACTATAAGAATACATCAAAGGAGGTTAGAAAAGACTGGGAAGGGAAACTGAAAAGGCTTTTTTACACAAAGAACAACAGGAATCTGTAAGGTACCTAAGTCCAGAAGGTTCAGGAATTCTGTTTGGAAGTGTTTGCATGAACAGACCTTAGAAAACTTTTCCTCAGGTAGATGGAGTTGTGTTGGAATAGTGAAAGGCAAATGGGAACATGTTTTGGGGAATGTAATAAGTTGGCAGATTTTAAAAAAATCCCCAGAGAGTACTTATCAGAAACACTGGAGGAACAAATGGGTGTAAACAAGGAAAAATTATTTTGAGCTGGGATATATAATCGGAATTGTCCAGGCATGGTAAAGCTTTACTAAGTTTAACACTAATAGCTGTCAAAAATCTATTACTAGAAATATGAAACAAAAATCTAAACCACCTGTAACTGAAGTGCTGAGTATTATAAAGGTGATACAAGATCCGGAGATAGAATCATTAGAAAATGGAAGGAGCAGACTTAAAAGAACAAAACTGCATTTGTGGGAACAATACATGCAGAATAATGTTTAGGATGAAGAATGAGGTTTTAGGGAGGGAAGGAATTGAGCAATTTATTTAGTGATGGAGAGAATAAGTGTTAGAAACAAAAGATGTATGTATAGTGAGCGAAAATAAAAGTTATTTACTATGTTTTTTTTTCTTTTGTTGTAAGTGAATAGGTACCCAGCTCACTGAAATTGCTGTCAGATGTTACTTTTCAATATATGCTTGGTTTTGGAGATGGTGGCTGCAAGACCAGATTACAGTAGTACCTAGTGCATCTCCTTGTTGTTGAATTAAGTTTATATAAAGGAAATAAAGTGAGGATTGTATAAATATGAAAAAAGGTTGTTACTATATCCTGGAGGCTGTTTACCATGTTGTCATGAATCATACTACCCTAATTTCTTTGTTCAGTGGTCATACTGGCAGTATGTGCCTTCTGGGGCAGTCAGAGACTGGTCTCTTAATAAAGTCGTATACCAAATAAGAAAAGATGAAAGATCCACTAGTGGTGTTCTGGAAGCTTCTGACAGAATCGTCTACCTCGATATTCAAAATGTATACAACTGAGTGAGAAACCTTTGTAAGGGAATGTTGGACTTCCAGTACAATAGGAGAAAATATACTTTTGGAGGTATGAAAGTAGAACACATATCTTTATAACTTACATGAGCAAAGTATTAAGTATTGTAAAATCTTTTTTTATACATTTGTTAACAAGTCTATTGGAGACAAGTGTATTTTTTCAGAGGTGACTGGGGAGCAGTGTCTGGTTAAATGACTTACTCAGAATGACACAGAAGGGAATGGATGAGGATGGAATAAAACCATGTATGTTGCGTTTAGGGAGCAGCTCCTTAACAGCTCAGAGCATTAATACCCTGAGCTAACTACCACACAAGGATATGTTAAGTTACCTCATTGTATAAAAACAAAACTAGATGTAAAAAGGCATAAAGAAAGTACCCTGTATGAGGAAGACAATGATCAATTGAAGTATCATTGCTTCACCTTAAAAGGAGTATTCCAATCAATGTTTATTTTTTAACCTTAATTTTTAATGCTTTTCCAGAAACTTTGTTAGAAACTAGTAAAGAGGGACTGTGTCCTCAATGACATCACAAACTCAAACCCACACACTAAATGGTATATGGATATGCCTAGGGATTCCCCAAATCAGATTGCATAAATACCCTATGTTTAACCATTATAACTTAGAAATCTTGGAGTAGCACTCAACTGCTGATTACTGCTGGTAATAAAGAAGATCTTAAACTACAACAAGGACACAGAATTTGATTCTTCATTTACAAAAAACATTCCTTTAAAGATACAAATCACTGAGTGGTTATTTAGCTGAAGCTTTACTCCCAAACAGGTAACATCAACTCGACAAAACTTTGAATCAGATAAAACTCAAACCCAGTACAACAGACAAGGACCTATCACACCTAATATCAGTGTTCAAATGGACTGAGATAACAGACAATGCAGTTTATAGCATTGACAACCCTGGACAGTCCTCAATTTACCTGTTTATTTTTCATACAAAAAAAAGAAATAAACTTCTATTTCCTTAAACAGGTTATATTCTCCCACAACAGACCAACCCCCAGCAGTTTATCCACTCACTCCACTGACGAGGCATAACAAAGAAAGCTTTTTAAAACTGAAAGTAAATATAAATCAGAAAGCTACACACTCTCATCTAGTTTTGCTTTTATTCTTTTAGGCTCGCCCCTCCATATTGAGAGGGGAGAGAGAGCTTTGCAGCAGATGAGCACATTCTAGGCTAGGCGAGACCACTGAATTCATTTAAGTTACCTGACTGTATCATATCCATCTCTATTCTTATTCT
Source organism: Protopterus annectens (assembly GCF_019279795.1). NCBI lineage: Eukaryota > Metazoa > Chordata > Ceratodontiformes > Protopteridae > Protopterus > Protopterus annectens. The sequence continues at coordinate 927,103,527 of NC_056725.1, read as the reverse complement.
AATCCCTCTCCCTCTCTATTGTTAAAATAAAATCAACAAACCAATAAGCAGCATAAAAAGCTTGATATGTACTTAATATCCTTTACACAGACCTCTGCAATGTATTCTGTGACTGAACTCAAACTTCTATATCAAACCTTATGAAAATATTGAAAAACAATCAGTAATCATCAGGTGAGCAAATGGTTTCTCTGCTGTCTGGTCAGAATAACAGTAAAATGTGGCCATGCATTAATGG